>NC_056729.1:938561575-938671575 GCF_019279795.1 Protopterus annectens
CCATGTTTTGTTCCTGGTTTTGGAACCTTTTCAAAGCTGTAGAAGTTCCACCTAGCTGGACTGAGACCAATTACTTCCTGATGTTTTGGCCTTCAGATTAAATATTTGACAGTTGGTACTGTTCTTTTGTTTATATATATTATATTTTTATATATATATATATATATATATATATATATATATATATATATATATATATATATGTGTGTGTATACACACACACACACACACACACACACACACACACACACACACACACACACACACACACAGAAAGAGAGTTCATGGAATGCCATAATTACTCTCTGAATTCAGGAAAACAACTTTTTAAACAGTATTCTGATGTATGAAAGGTGCTTAAAGGTTTTAAGCACCTCCCACTTCTAAAGTTTTAATCTTGCATTACAGCACAACATCTGCTAGTGTGGCACCCACAGAAAAGTGTTGAGAAGCTGTAACAATTTTAGAAGCTAGTGTATATACTTACATACATACATATATATATATGTATGTCTGCCACACGCGCACACACAGACACACACAGACACACACACAGACACACACACACACACACACACACACACACACACACACACACACACACACACACACACACACACACACACACACACACACACACACACATGCCAAAGAGCCGTTGAAACAATTTATACATCAGAGGGACACTCACTACTGTCTGTGTTAAGACACTGCTGGGGAAGGAATCAGAACTTAAGCAGGTGGTTAAAAAGTACCTGCTAGAAACAGTTGGTCTTATTTGTACATAACCATTGATTCTGTTTTTGATCAAGAGGTGTCCCTCAATACAATGGTCCTGCCCCTTGAAAGAAGCTCTAGACAGGTATGGGGAAACTCACGAGTCTCTGGCTGGAATTTATGTGAGTAAATGAGAACGGCACTGCAAAGTGACTGTGAAATGCAGAAAGGAAAACTCTTGTGATTTGCTCATAGGTTCTTAAGCTGTGAGATTATTTGGCCTTCTTGGAGGACATGGGAATGTTGCTTGATAAGGTACCACCTAATGACTTTTTAGTTCCACTAGAAGACAACAACACTCACATCAAGAGCGATGGAGATTACCTGGAGTGGTGTGACGGTCAGGAATGACCTGCACAATCTAAGGCCAAATGGTGAACTTTTGTAGGACTTCTCTTCTAATCATGGACCGACAAGAATTTGAATCATATATGAAAACAGTTCTATAGATCATACTGTGCCAGAGATCAATAACTGATCTTACATTCATGTAGTCAGATATAAGTCCATGTCAATAAAGAGCCTGATCTGGGGCTTCCTGTATGGTGGTAGTCTAGATGACAGTAGAAGCCAATCCTCCTAAGTGAGAACTCTGAACTCAGTGCTTTTATTGTTTATTAATGTAACAAAAAATACTGTAGAGATTTCAATGCCAATGACACAGAGGAAAAAATAAGAAAAAAAAAATCCATAAAAACACCTTGGAACACATCTTTATCTGACTGAGAGATACTTTGGTCTTCCCTTGACTGTACAGTTTGGCAGAAGCATAACGCAGAGTGGATTATGTTGATAGATGAAATGTACACTGAAGTTAACAAGATTAACGGGACACTAGAATAGTATATTCAAATCAGCAATAAAAAATTACAGAAAACTGGGGAATATATAGCAAGACATGATGATTAGATAGCTAGTTTGCAGAAAGTAGAGTTGGAGTTAAAGGACAGAGTGGAGTAAAAAGAGTGTCCAGGAAGACATTTTAAGGAAGATGATCAAGTTGGAGGATCATTCAAGAGGACAGAAGTTAAGATTTACCCCTGAAGAGGTGTACAACTTACATGCAGAACTTCTTTAGTAGCCGAACCGCTATTCCATTCATGCAATCAAGCCGAAAAAAGCACACAGAACACCTATATCCCAAATACTTTACTGAAAAAGATGCTATATGATCTATATTGGTTAAGTTTATATCACTTCAACCAAAGAAGCAAATCTCCAAAGAAGCAAATCTTATCTAATCTGTAACTGCAATGGGCTTCCTTGAAAGTAGGAGCCAGAAGAGTATATGCTGATAATAAATATTTGGTAGTAATAAGACAACAAAGAAATAGGCAAAGCTGGGTATTATATTTAAGCTGCTGTAACCTTCAGTTTCTTTTTAGGCCACAGGGGTCAAAACATATCGGGCACCAGAAGTAGCATTAGGATGTACACAGCATTCAGGAGAAAGGTGGGGCACTAAGGGAAGTTAGGGGTCAACAGGGTGAACAGCAGCAAAACTGATGCTTTGATAATGATACACGAGGAATAAACACTGAATGCTCAGCATAATGTGGGACATGTTTCTCAGGACCTCTTGTTTTATTACAATGATTAAAATGACTTTAAATATGGTTTCTCAAGACTTATGCTGAATGACTGAGGTTTGTAGACATAGATTCAGGTGGGTGTTCCTCCTTATTTTGCTTTCTGTCTCAACAGAAGGTTGTTATAAATGCATATGGGTTTGGGTAAATTTAGGATCATGTTACAATACCTTTGTATAGGTTGCCTTCAGATGATTTAAATCTGAGCGACCCTTATGTTGGGGTCCCGAGAGCTGGACAGCATGTATGGGAATATGGACTGCTTGCTTATAAAAAAATCACCATCATATGTCATTGGAACAATAATATATCAGGGAAGATCATGGATAAGAAAGGTCAAGTCAGTGGTTTAGTACAACCTTACCTGGGTGGAGATTGTGGCCTTCTTACTTTCAGTTTCAGGAGGACTGCTCTTCCATACTGTTTGACTTTATGGGGGCACTTTATAACTTACATGTGAAACCATGCTTTGTCTAATGAGGAGGAACTGGCCTTGAGAGAATGGAAGGTGGGGGTTTGGACACCACTCATAAGTTGATGATAGGTACACAGTCCATGCCTGAAGAAATTAAAACAATGCTGCCTGGGATTTCTCATTCTAATTAAACAGACAACTCTAGGTCAAGTAAAGGGCTTCATGTAACTTCTGATGGATGTTACCCAGTGCCTTACCCTTTTTTTATCTCTGGCTTGAAACTATACCATTTTTGTTATTCTCACTCATTAAAGATGGGGAGTAAAGAGCCCCAGATGACTGTGACTGAGGCTATATTATTGTACAAGGCTCCTATGGTAGGGTAATAGATAAGGTCAAATAAAAGTAAAGATTTGCTGCTATGATTAGGCCATATTTTAACAATATAGACAGAGTATTAACTCTGTGTTAAAACTCATTACAGCCGAGTGACATCTCCAGGCGTTTCTGCAGTTACCTCCTACTGTGCTTCTAGGCGTCAAATATTGCCTGCTCATATTTGCACTGATATTTCCAAAACCATGCTACATACAAGGCATCAGAATATTTTATCTTGAAGCATGCATGATGGCAAACACAATTGTATTGATATACGACCTCTGTCGATTAGTATTTGGTAGAACTGTAAGGTAATAACTTCAGTTTTTCAAGGCTGAAGCCACACCCACTGGGAGTTACAGGTGCACACTTTAAAGAACTCTACTGGAGGGAATGTATTAAGGCAGTGATCAGCAATTCCCAATAAGATAAAGTGGACACCTATATAAACATAAAGAAACATAAAAGGATGACGATGGTGATACCACCAGGTGTGAGATGACTGAAGATTTGTTCTTTGATACTTTTTTTTTTTTTTTTTTTTAGTGAGAGAGGATTACTATTGCACATAATATCCATTATGGATGCTTACGCTCACCAAATTAAGAGAGAGGTGCAAGTTCAGTAGATGGAATTTAGCAGCAGGTTGGAAGGTAGTGCATTTGTATTTGTTAATTTGCTCAATAGACATTCGAGAATTTTTTGTTTAGGAGTTGGATTTATATTTGGTGTTATAGGCTGGGAGGGGAGTTGACTTCAAAATTATATGGAAGGTTATACAACATTGATTTGTCTATTGACTTGATTTTGCCCATACTTAGGAAATGTTCACTGTGACGGCTGCCATGGAAGAGGATTTCTTCTAGTGCAGGAAGCCAGGAAGTGTTTTTCTTTTTTATCTTGAATGTGGTTACATGGTTCATTTCACAGATCTGGAAGTTAGATTTAAGTTTGCAAGGGGGTTGTATTTTGCATGGATGTCAGCAGCTTAGTGACTAAAACAGTGTCCAGACTTCTGTAGAAATATGATTTGCATGATATTGTCAGGGAAGGTCAGAAAAGTATTAAATTATTCAGGCAAAGCAGGATTAAGCAATAATTAAGTGTTCAATATTATACTATGGGAATACTTTTAGTTTTGAAATAGAATGTTAATGGCTTAACCAGGTACAGTAAGAAGGAAAAAGTACTGTCCTATATTAGTAAGTATGAAGCACGTCTAATAGTTGTTAATGAGAACTATGAGGGAAAAAATTAAAGAACACATTAAGTAAGCAAGTCAAGCATCACATGACCAATCACATTTTGTTTCCCAGTAAAGAAATTAAATTGATTGACACAACTTAATTTCATGCTGAGTTTTTCTACAAGTAAAACACTAAGTGTATTTTCTGGAGGTAACCTCTCATAATCATAATTTAAAATGTGTCTTTTTAGAAGAATTAATCTCAATTGAATGCGCATTTATACTGGTAGTTGTGCTTTTAACAGAAATAGGAAATATTATACAAGCCCTAGAAATTAATAATATGTTTTGCAATCTTGGTCTGAAGGTGAAATTCCTGTGTCTATTGCTTCAATGACTGCTGCATAATCTGTCTAGACCGAAATCCTTTTAGCCAGGCAATGAAGAAGCGTGTATTTTATAGCAGCTTTTATTCCTTTATTGATTCTTGACATGCTTCAGATACACTTCACTGACATTTATGTCTCAAGTGTTTCCCGCATCTACTCAGAGAAGATTTTGCAAGCTAATACTCCATTTTCTTGAGATCCCAGTACAATAACAGTAGTGTTGCAGTAAGCCCTCTTGAATGAAAAGGAACATAAGGATGTGATGAAAAGTGGGATGGCAGAGTACAATCCCAAGGTGAGAGGAGAAGATTATAGAGGGGTATTAGCCTTGTTTAAGAGTGGGGGTAAGTTTGTTTGTGACACATGCATCCTCAACATTCAGTGCAGATTTATGATATCAAAGAGTTCATGGGAAGGGGGTAAAGTAATCATCATAAACTTATATTTATCTCCTAATTTCAGAACAACGGAGATAAAACAGTGCTGGGGGAAATCATTTTGCAACAACAAGGAGTTCTGTTATTTGGTAGAGATTAGAATATCTTTTTTGATTGAAGAGATGAATCAGGAGGACTGATGACAACTAGGATATCTAGGGAACCAAGATATTTAGAGAAATATTTGAAGATTTTCAGTCATAGGATTCCAGTAGGGTTGCTACAACCAAGTTTACCTTTGTCTCCCATCAATATAACAGCTGGCCCATGCTCAGCAGATTTTAGATCTCAGTGGAGCATACACACTTGGTGTTAAGTGCTCAACTCATCCTATAATTTTACTATATCATACTCTGGTCATAGTTAAATTTCAGAAAATAGTGAACATGAATAATGTCAAACATTGGTGCTTCTGTACGCATCTGATGAGAAAGATGACATTTAGTCCATGGGTTTGAGGCTCACTTTTACAATTACTGACTCAGCTCTCAGATGAGGCAATTAATGAAATGCATTGAGAGTAAGGCTGCACTTTTAAACAAGCGAGGAGAGCAAAGAAGTAAGATAAGATATAGGCAAACCAGGCTAAGTTAGAAAAATTAACAGACAAGCCATGATGGAGGTAGAGGAGTATATGGAAAATGTCAATTTAGGAAAACATTATTTACCTATTTTATTATGGTGAGAACTCCATAAGTATAAAGCAGTTAGCACAAAAGTTAAGACAACAAAAAACTGAGCATCTCATAGTAAAATGTAAGGATCTACTCATAGGAAGAGTGAATCTGAACAAAATAAAAAATTATGAGGTTCTTTGTGAGTGAGAACATTAGATGGCCAATGGTTCAAAGAATGCTGAGAGGGGTTTTTAGAAGTAGAAATACCCAAGTTAGATGAAGGGTAGCTGAAGGGGGTGAAGTAGCCCAGATCTTGGATAAATGCAGTGGTAATGGTCATCTTAAAAAGGGAAATAATCCTGCAAACCCTACATTATATAGTCCCTTACTAGTATTAAATCATGACTAAAAGACCTTTATCATTATTATTGCAATGAAACTAAGAGATTGTTAGCTCTTATTAATATGGATAAGTGAGGGTTTGTATGTGGCAGGCAAGCATCTGAGAACATAACTAGAACAATAATGGAATCTGCACTATGAGCAAGAAAAAACACCTGACTTTATTCAATCAAAAGAATATATAAAACAAGTTAAGCACTTTTGTCCGTATAATTTCAGACTTCATCAGAACAAATATTCAAGTGCCTCCAAACCTCCTTTAAAACCCTTCTCAACCAATCAGAAGTCCTTTCTTCACAAAGAATAAGACAATTTGCATAAAATCAATTAAGACAATTAGGATGTATTCTCTGTGTTATGAGCTCAGTTCACTGGTTGCAAAATTCACACCCATTGGAACAATTTTCCTTGCTCTGTATTCACGGTTTTGACTGAGATTGTTTTTTGGACTTGTTGTTCCACCTGTGCCATAGCGGGAAGGGAAGACCCTACAGTTAACCAGTTTCAAAACTCTGATATTAATGGGTTGACTGAGAGAATGTTTCAGTTTCCAAAAGTGAATTGCCCAGGTTGATAGAGCTGCTTTCACAAATTGTGAGTACACAGGGTTCTGCAGTTAATTTAGGTTCCTCTTCATTAGTGCCTGAAAACCAATTTCAATTTTTGATTGGCGTTCCAACCAATTAATGGCTCCCATTGGGAACCATGGGCAGGCTAGTTTTGAGTTCCCTTCTCAACCAGGAAGTGCCACCAAGAATCAGCGTTTGCAGTGATATGGGGGAGTTAATAATTCTTATCAGGACATTGCCAACAAAGATTTTGGAATTAATGGTGACAGGTTTGATCTAGACCATTGGACTGGTAAGAGATTTAACTTTTCTGACCTGAAGGAGCAGTTGAATGAAACATATGTGGATATGGTACACTTGTTTAAAGACAAACTTTCAAAAGTGCGTAAAGACAAACTTTCAAAAGTGCATACCACACAGATAGAGCTAGAATATTTAAATGAATGTATTAATGTGAAAAGAGTGCCAAAGGGCTTGTGTTTCATTAAGTTTTCCAACAATGTTGAATGGAATAGTATATTTGAATTGTTGGAGCTCTTCAATAATTTTGGTATTGAGTTAATGAAGCTTATGGTCAGAAACTATCAGTGTAAATTGAATAAAATGAGCTTAGAGTGTAGAATGACAGATTGCTGATATGATGTACAGTGTTGACAAAATGAGTTATTTTAAAGTATTTAAAGAGGTTGATTATGTTTGTGAGAGTATTTGCAAAAAGAAAATGGGTAAAATGAGAAGAGATTTAGTGGAATATCATGAGAGAAGAGCTTATCCCTTACCCAAAGGAAATGTTGATATAGCTGATGACTTTATAAATTATGTGAATGATGGAGAGATAAATGGTGAGAGGGAAGATGAAACTCGGAATTCTGCCTCCCCTTTTGGGTACCCCCCTCTGAGGAAGAGTGAACGTTTAGCAGGGAAACAGGAACTGAATGTTCATAACATGAGCAGAGACAAACAGTTTCCCCATGGGGGGCAGAGGAGGAGGGAATGCTCGCTTCAACTGCTACTACAATTGTTGAATTCAGAAACATTGATTAATGACTCTCAAAATATTATTGAAACACATTCTGGAATTAAAAATACATTTTGCAATTTCAATGTTTTTTAATTACACAGATTTATTAGATGACAAAACGTTTTTGATTTATTTATGAAAGGTTTTCATTTTGTTCCTACTAAGCCTCTTAAGAGTATTAGATACACTGATTGATTTAAAAATGTTTTTGCATAAAATTAATCTTAGCAGTATGTTGATAAAATATTAATATAAATAATAGTGGAGAAGGTTTGAAAAGGAAAAGTACTGTAAATCCACCCTTGCACCCTGCTTTAAAATTTTTTGAAGACTTAGTTAAAGCTGATTTGAAAAAATTAAAGTCAACTAAAAAGGGCAGTAGTTCGAATTTGTCTGAAAAAGAATGAGCCCTATTACAGCAATTAGCTTGGCCAGGTTACCGGATTATGAAACCAGTCCAGTCTGGGGGACCCTGGCCATAAGCAAACTTTACAATAAAAGGAGGAGACTTATACAAAAAAAAGGCCAAATCTCAAGTAGAAAAATCATCCTTGATCAGCATTAGTAAGAAAGTGAGGGCCCTCATCAAGTCAACTAAAGCTAATTTTGAAAAGAAAGTTGCCAAGGATACCAAGGATACCCATAAGGCCTTCTATGGCTACGTCAAAAACCTAAATGGCAATGCTCAGGTCTGTTCTGTGCTAGTACAAAATGGAACAAAATACACTTACCCTTCTGACATTGCCAACATCTTGGCTGACAGGTTCAGTGCAAATCCCCCCCCCCCCTCACCACCTACAGGGCCTATTACCATTCCAAGGGATTGTGTAAGTCCAATTATTACTGATACGTTGGTTAACAAGGCTCTATCTAAAGCTAAAAACACTGCCTCCATGGGACCAGATGGTGTCCCAGGCTGTGTCATATGCGAGCTCCAAAAGGAATTAACCCCGCATCTTAATACCTTGTTCAGTCTCAGCCTCTCCACAGGATATGTGCCCAGAGAATGGCACACGGCAACGGTGGTCCTGCTACACAAGGGTGGGGCCACAACTGACCCTGGGAACTACCGACCAATAAGCCTGACCAGTCTGATCTGTAAGGCTATGGAGCGAATCATTACGGAACTCATAAATGGAGAGATTGGGAACCTCCAGTCGCTGGACCCCACATATTTTGGCTTCGTCAAGGGCAGATTATGCCTCCTGAACCTGGTGGATTTCTTTGAGACAGTTACTCAGGATATAGATAAGGGAAAGGAGGTACACACAGCTTACCTTGACCTTGCTAAAGCACTTGACACCATTCCCCATTTGGGTATTATTGATAAGCTCACCAGCCTGGGCATAAACCCTTACGTCATAAGATGGTTCACAAACTGGCTCTCAGACAGATCCCATAAAGTAAGAGTAGTGGGATCTATGTCCGAATCCAGACCTGTAATGAGTGGTGTGCCTCAGGGCTCTGTCCTGGGGCCCCTCCTGTTTGGCATATACTTCTCAGAAGTACAGGCAAGCACGGAAGGGCTGTGGCTGACTAAGTTTGCGGATGACTGCAAACTGGGTGCTATAATAGAGTCTCTGGCTGACATGGAGATCCTCCAGAAGGGCCTAAATGAGACTGATGCGTGGTGTCCAAGCCATGGTCTCAAGCTAAATGCAAAAAAATGCGTAGTAATCCCCTTTGGAAAAAACAGAGTATCCGCAAACTACAACATAGGAGGTAATCCCCTGAAATCTGAAGAAGAAATAAGGGATCTAGGGACCCAAGTAGATAGCCAGCTTTCCTTTGATAACCATGTTGCCAAAGTGGTTAGAAAATCCTTCTATGTGACCCATCTGATCATGAAAGGGTTCGCATCAAGATCTAAGGATGTAATGGTGCCCCTCTACTCTTCCCTCATCAGACTCATCACTGAGTACAATGCACCAATTGGAATGTACCTGGCTAGACATCTCCAGCAGCTGGAGAGACCACAGAGGTACCTAACCAAGAGAATAACTGGCCTCAAACAGTTGCCCTATGCAGCACGATTGAAAAAGCTAAGACTGTTCTCTGTTGCATACCGCTTTCTCAGAGGCGATCTCTGTCTAACGTACAGAGCCATGTCCAACCCAGAATTGTTGAACATGCTCCATCTTATTAAAACCAAATCTACTCGAGCTACACGCTCTAGGGATATAAACCTCAACACAATAATGAATAGAACATGCTGGAGGGATAGATTCCCTTCGCAGAGACTTCCCTTACTATGGAACAGGGTCCCGATCTACATAAGACAGAGCCCCTCACTATCACTCTTCAAGAGGAACCTTGATGAGTGGATGGGTAACAGAAAGTTCACACCGGGGATCACACCGACAGCACTACTAGATAGGGGCCAAGGGTACTACCTGCTAGTACAAGGGTCTAGGGAACTACTTAAGGGGCGGTGAATACCGCACAACGTGGCTGGGCTTATATATGCCTTCGGGCAGATAGCTCAGTACCAACCTATGAACCTATGAACCTATAAAGGAGGTGGAGTGGTCATTATGGATGCTATTGAGTATGATTCTCTTATGTCTGATATATTTGGTGATGACCAAAGGTAGAACTTGGTTTCTAAAAATGAGATCAATATTGTTTACTCTAAAATAGATTTTTTTATTAATGACCACTTTTTTTAAGGAGAGTATTGATAAAAAGTTACTTGATTTTTTGTTAGTGAATAATCCCTGTATATCCTCCATTTTTGTTATATCTAAAAGTTCAAAAAAACATTGAAAAGCCTCCTTTGCATCTCATTATGGCATGGGCTGGGTCCAAAACTGAACCATTAGCTATTTTTATTGACCACAAGTTAAAGAAGTTTGTTTCTTCTATTAAGCATATTACTAAGGTCTCATGGGATTTCTTCTGGAATATTACAGTTAATCTATTTAATGAAAACTTCATTTTTGTTGCTATTGATGTTATCGGTTTATTTTCAAGTATACCCCATGCAGATGGTTTGGAATGGATTCAATACATTTTTATGGATTGTGATTATTTAACCAACAACGTGGTGAACCTGATTTTATTTGAATTTATGGAAACAGTCCTAAAACATAATTTCATTTATTTTAATGGTGACTATTTCAAGCAAATTCAAGGGGTTGCCATGGGTGCTTGTTGCTTCCCCACTTTTTGCTAATTTAGTTCTTTGCTAATGGGAACAGAAGTTTGTCTTGTCCTCTGAATTTTCTTTGAACATTATTTATTATACACATTTTTTTTAGATATTTCTTTATTTTGGAAAGGGAAGGAGGAAGAATTAGAAAAAAAATTGTGTTTACATTGATGGTACCACCCCTTCGTAAGGTTCACCAATTTTCATTCTAGTGAAGTTATTACTTATTTAGATGTATGTATTTATAAGGATTAGAAGCGGAAGAAATTTCAATCAAGGATTTTCCTTAAGGTTTCATTTTTGAATTCTTATTTGCATTTTTTAGTGAGTACCCTTTTATCAGAAGAAGGGTATAGTTAAAGAACAAATGATTAGGGCTCTCAGAATGAGTACAGAGCAAGATGTTTTTGAATGAAATGATTGACCAACTTGCTTTAGAGGTTAAGAATAAATGTGAACATAGTTATTGGCCTACTTTAGGTTCACAAACAAGGGTTCAGGTAAATGGACCTGGTGAAGAAATCTTACAGGCTATGGCCTTTGTTTATAAATAATTTTGCTCTAACTCTAGGGACCTGGAAAACATTATAAAGAAATACTGGAGGGTTTTAACATTAAGCCCGGAAATTAGAAAGGTAATATGGATATACCTGTTTTTGTCATGAGAAGGGGTATGAATTTGAAAGTTATTTTGGAGAATATTGACAAATGGAATAGGTTCAACACTATTAGTGCTAAGAAACTTGGCACTTAAAAGTGTGGTTATTGCAACCAGTGTCAGCATATGTTAAATGCTAGTGAATTTTACTTAGAGGCTAGGGACATTTTCTTTACCTAAGGGACACTTCAACTGTGGCAGCAGACGAGTTGTCTATTTAGTGAACTGCACTTCCTCTATGAGCTTTTATATTAGAAAGACAGAAAGGACCATAAGGAAGCATGTTTATGAACATATTTACGATGTGACACACTGCAAAGACTCTGATGCACTTTATAAACACTCCAAGGAATGTCACGTTAGTAAATTTTGCCTTTTTTATACTTTATATTAGAACAAGTAGTTCAAGATCCCAGGAGTGGACCTTGGGAAGCAAAGTTGGAATACAGGGAGTTGCTTTGACAACTAAGATTGGATGTGGGCAGATTCCATGGGTTAAACGATAATATAAGAATTTCTAGTGTTCTTAAGACGAGGGCTGCCAAACTATAGAAATAATTCCTTTGTGCTCACTACACACAAATGTTGTTCCTTGGTTTATCAAAGATTTTATACAAATTTTAATTACTACTTTTAAAAGAGGTTTGGAGGCACTTGAATATTTGTTCTGATGAAGTCTGAAATTGTACGGATGAAAGCACTTAACTTGTTTTATATAGTCTTTTTATTGAATAAAGTTAGGGTTTTTATTCTTGCTCATGGTGCAGTTTTCCTTACATTGTAGTCATAATTTTGATGGAGATTGTTCTATTTATAATAGTAATGATTCAAAGACTTGCAGAACAGAAGAAATATAATCGAATATTGAGTGGTTTGAATGCCAAGAGAGTGTTTGATAGAGTAAGTTTAAAGTTTCTAAACAGGTGCTACTCAGATTTGGAATTCCAAGACAATGGATTAGTGGATCACATTAATAATGGATATATATATATATATATATATATATATATATATATATATATATATATATATATATATACATACATACATACGACAGAAAATAGGATGCCAAAGGCTTTAGAAGTGATGGGAGGCAATACACATATTGAGTCATTTCAAGTACAGATTAGAGATTCCACTACAAGGGAATATAGCTGGAACGGGAGGCAGGAGAACTGGCACTCTTTGCAGAAAATCCATATGTGCATGCAACAGACCCTGCAAATGACATTCTGCTGCTGTTTAACATCTTGCATGATTATAAACTTCCACCAGAGTACAAAGTAAATGAGACAAAAACTAAAGTCATTGGTCATAACTACATTTCTACCCATGATCTAGTGCAAACCATGGAAAGACCTATGGAGAAAAGCTGCAGCAATGATCAGGCAATGGAGGTAGACATTTACGGCTATGGAAAGTTCAGGCAATTAAAATACTCCCGATTCCTTTGGTTTTATTTGTCCGCCTAGCATTTTTTGCAAAACCAGAGAAAAATACTTGGGATAAAATTAATAAATAAATGTAATGATTTCCTATGGGAAGGTAAAAAGCCTAGAAAAAACTGGAACAGCTTGGTTTTAACAATGGAATGGGGGGATTGGGGTTCCCCAATCTTGAAAGCTAATTTATGGCTACTCATAGCAAGAAGTGTCACATATGTGATGCAAAACATTACTGTATTCCCCTCACGTGAAGTAGATGCTGATAAGGTAGACAGCAGAAAGGAAAAGTATGCAAGATATAGGGATATGGGTGGAGGGATATTGGGATGACAATAGAAAGGATATGGAGAATCATAGTTATAATGCAACAGTGAGCTATTAAAAAGACAAAACATTCAGGATTGGATGCAACAGTCAGCTCTGAAAGGTACGGCAAGGCAAAAATGCAAGGCTAGGGGTAGGATAGCCGCAACAACAGAATGGTTTACCTTGGTTAAGGAGCTTGGTTACTGGGGGCAATTAATACAGGAAGGGATATCAAAAGTTTGGGAAGAGCAAAAAGAAAAGAATTTGATTTAGAGCAGGGGATGGGATCAGATATGTGGACCTAATAAGGGAGTGTGAGAGTTGTGGCTCAGGAGCAATTGCAGCAGCGAAGGATCTAATGCAAAACTTAATGAAAGAAAAAGAAAGAACCAAAAGTAAGGCAAAAGGAGGTGTTTTGTTGGGAATGTGTAGCAGATGAGTCCCTGTAGTATGAGTTCAACTCTTACCCATAGAAATCTTCTTCCATGTGCTGGGGAAGGATATTGACATGGAGTTCGAATAAACCACGTTAAATATCTCCCTAGATGGGAGGCAGTGGTAGGGAACTGTGGCAGAAAGGTGGTTGGTACTTGTTAAAGTCGAAACCCAAGGACCTGCTGGCAGTGATGACTAAAGAAAGAAGCTTTCCATGCAGTGCTAAAGGGGGTCTAGATTTCACTGACGCGTAATCAGCGGACCAGAAAGGTAGTATCTGCAGCAGTCATTGAAGCAACAGTCTGAGTGAGACTGGAGTTTCACCTTCAGATCATGATCACAAGATAACTTAGACAATTTACATTAAGCTTACACCACAGAATGATCCTCAGCACATAGCACTGGGATGCAGACCATGCCAATCGCATGCTCGCAGACACCCTGACTGACTTTCAAAATAACTTATACCAGCTCCCCACCAGATAAACAAAATCCTGTGATATAACCTGTGTGTCTCTTGTTTGTGTCTGATCATTGTCACTAGCACAGTGTGCACTACACTTACCTTTGTGATCAGTGGGATAGGAAGACCTTAAGTTCCTCATCATTCTGCTTTTGACAGGTACATCACAATGACTGCCCAAATGATTCTTCCGTCTACATAAAAATGGCTGGTCAGCTGCTGATTTGTTAATTGGTCGTTTGTAATCCAGTAGCAGTCACATTTTCATTTATGGTGTCTACAGCTGTGTCAAACACCAACTGGAGACACGTTTACATAGTAAATGTTACTGCACAGATACTGCTGCTGCATTTACTTGTAGCAAATCCTCAGTTTTCTACGTCTTTTACTCTTACATTGACAAGGAACTTGTTTTGCACTGTATGAACGTCACATCATGAATCATGACCCACTACACATTTGCATCTAATTATGAGCTTATCAAAGTAGTACCTCCGAACTGAGGGCCAAAAAAAAAAAAAATCACAAAAAAAAAAAAAAAAGTATTTGTTCCTTGCTGCACTTCCTACACACACACACACACACACACACACACACACACACACACACACACACACACACACACACACACACACACACACACACACACAAAACACAACTTGCTCTCAGCTGCCTAAATTCCTCTGACATGCAGAGCCTGAGCTACACATCTTCTACATTGCCAATTGCCAATCTAATAACTTGTGTACGATGCAGTTGTTACCTTCATGGCATCACTACTTTTAAGTCCCTAAGACTCCCTTCATGACATCATTACTTTGAAGTCCCTAAGACATCTCCCTACTGTAATTCCAAGACTCATAAATACAAACCTTAGAATTACAAAAAAAGTCTGAAAATAAGGGAGAATAGTGAACAGCAATCACGGTTCTCTTTTAAAGTTGTCTTTTGCAAGCCTCTCACTCCCCCGAAACTTATACATATCAACTCCGAGATCACTGTACCTTCGAGAAAAAGGAATATTCCAAGAAATGAGAATCTCGGACTTTGTATATGTAAGCCCGCAATTTTGCTCATTTAGCCTTACTATTCTGGGACTTGCACTGATGGGACTCAGAATATCAAATGGTTACCCCCAAGATATTAAACTAGCACTTGCTCAGTGGTTAAGGGCGTCTAAACAATTTTAATGGAAAAGAACTCAGAAGAGTGGGAAGTACAAAGGCCCCTAAACAGTTACATGGAAAACTAGGGACTTACATATATGCATCTCTTTGCATACTTAATTTGTGTGAACTGTAAGGGACTAGTCTGGTACAAAGCAAATGAAGGACATCTATCTGTATGTACTCTCTCCTCCCCGTTTCTCTCTCTCTATCTGTATCAAATTTGCATATATTTATATATGCATAACAGATAAAATAGGAAGTGGTAAAACAGGATGAACTTAATGACAGATAGATATGATAACTGCACAGCAAGACAAAAGTGTTACACTATGCAAAAATGTGGGATTATTGCAATGTAGGGTTCCCACAGGGGATGAAGACAAAACACATTGAGGAAAGGATGAGGAAATAATGTGTAGCAGTTAAATATGCTGCGAGGTTGGCATAATGGTGAAGTTGTTTACCTTACAAACACAGTGCAATGTTTGATTCTCACATGGGGTAACTGTATAAGCTTAAAATGACCCACAAGGGTAGCCTGCCTAGTACTGATCTATGAACCAATTAAACAGCAATCCATACTGTAAGTTTTACATGCACACACACAGATCTATATATGGGAGCACTACAAAATTCTGAGACCAAAATCTTGAAAGTTCAAAATACTGAAAACTCAAAATACCGAATCTCATAATACTGAAAACACACAGAATACCAGCACTTACTATATTCCAGGAAAAATGTGCATGCAGAAACAAATAAAAGACAAACAATATTACTCTTCTCCAAGTATAAGCAGGGGGGCAAGCCCCACTGCACCCCCCATGTGGGGGGCTGTGCCTGCTATTTTAACATATCAACTCCGAGATTGCACTTACTGTAGTGAAGTGCAATCTCGAAGTTGATATATATAAGTAGCAGGGGGTGTGGGGGGCACAGCCCCCCACATGGGGGATGCAGGGGGGGTTTGTTCTCCTGCTTATAGCTGAAAGGTAGTATGTTTCTGTATGTACTTGTGTTGGAATATAGTAAGTGTTAGTATACTGTGTGTTTTCCGTATTATGAGATTCATTATTTTGAGTTTTCAGTATTTTGAACTTTCAAGATTTTGGTCTCAGGATTTTGAGTTTCAGGATTTTGGGCTTTCAGGATTTTGTATCGTTTCCATATACATATATATATATATATATATATATATATATATATATATATATATATATACACACACACACACACACACACACACACACACACACACACACACACACACACACACACGAACAGTAAGTCTGCTTATACAGCTCCAGTCTGAAATAATAAATCTTTCATGTATTTCTGATTGTGATGAAGTACATGCTATCAGTCTACACTCAAACCTGCATCAGTGTCCTAGGTATACTACTGTCCCCTGCCAGTGTGGCTTTCAATATTAAGGGACACAAGATGTGCCAGCCCATTATTTCACCCACACTTTATGACTATGGGGACAGAAATGTCTTTCAACAAGGGAGAGAACAGGGCACACTATTGTTTAATGGTGTACTTTACAAATTTAAACTTGTCCACAAGTTTGGGGAATGTCTCCATTGATTTATGTGTAATCAGCAGTACTGAATGGTTCTGCCACTGAAGATTTGAGTACTTCCTGCTTTGCATAAACTATGAAGAGAAGTACACAAGTTTCTTTAATAATCATCACGAGGCAGTAAATAGTCAAACTGCCTTATGATTATTGCAGCTTGACTGAAGTTCTAAAATGTCTATGTATATATAACAACACAGGCTCATATTCTCTTGCAAGTGCGGCCTCTTGAAGATAGGACCAGCTCCTGCCTTTATCTCTGGACAGTCTGAACTAGTCAGACTTTAGCTTCTCTTCAGCTAAACAGACTGCTAGAAGCATCTGTGTTGGCAAAAAAACAGTCCCAGTGTCTCACATTCAATCATTGCAACTGGTATCTGTGTGAGGATAAAGCAATTCTGAATTCAATACCACTTAAAAGCCACTGACCTAGTATTTGACACACGAGTGCATCTGTAGAGAACTCTTTTATTATTGACTCTGAATATTCCTTGACCTTTTCGATATCAGTATAAATGCACATCTACAGTTTTACTTCCCTTGAAATTAAATTTGCTGATTTAAAAAAAAAATAGACTAGCTGTGGGATGTGCAGTGCAGTTATGCTCTAACATAAAACTGGCTACCCACATGTATGATACAGACTGAGATATTTATCACTTAACCCATGTAACTACCATATGCGTAAAGTTAAACTATTTATTACTTAAGCTCTGCATCTCTGACACCTTTTGTACAAGCAGAACCAGTTTTATACACTTGCAACACTGGCATTGTTTTAAAGATTATAAAAGAGTGTGGGCAACTTCGGGATAAACATGACGGAAGCAGTTAATGTTTCAGAAATGTCACTGTGAAGAAAATGACAGCTATAGACAAACTGTTTTTGAGAATGCTGTCATTGTGTTGCATCTCAGCACACACATATACCTGCTCTGCCTAATAAACCCCACAGTTTTTAGATATCAGCATGCTTTACACAGTTAGCGGCAGATGAAACTTCAATTGAGGTTTACGTGGTAACCTGGGGGCCAGCCCTGCTTGCCGCTCTCAACATCCAGCCTTAAATAAAGGACTCAGTCGTACTGCCTCAGTGAGTCAGCATGGTGAGGGTATTTCTTCAAACAACCACTCAGTGCTCACCATGTGGTTTCCATGACAACTTAAAGATGCAATGAAAAACAGTCAATGCAAACCTCTTAAAAAACAAAAATTTGTGGCAAAGCCAAAAATTAATGAGAGACAAATGTTCAAAATCAGGAATTCATTTTATGCACTGGTGATACATAGAATGTTTACATCATAACCTGATTTGTATTAATATGTATTTCCCCAAAAATAAGACATCTGCAGCTCTAATGCTTGGCATTATTTAGTGACTACAAGCTTCATCATTTTGTCACAGCATCTCACATTTTAAGACAAACAGAATGAAATCTTGAGACAATGTCAGGAACATCCATGAAAATCTAGTAACAGTTGAGCTTTATGAGCCAGAGGTAATTTTTGTCAGAATTCTTGCCTTTGTTTACTTGCACCTCCATAACCTTCCCCTCCGGAAGTAGATTGTGTAGATATACCTGATATATGGCCTGTTCAGCAACTACAAATAAATCATACATTATGTATATAAACACACACACACACACACACACACACACACACACACACACACACACACACACACACACACACACACACACACACACACTATACTTATATGAACACTTTTTGTATGTTCATTGAAACTGCATTAAAAAAACAACAGCAGAGTACACTAGACAAGTGCATCTGTACACAATTAGCTTTGGTCAGATATACACATAATACATTTGTTAAACCAGAACAGCTTCCAAAATTAAAACCAGTCCTCTGGTCTGCTTGTTGTAAAAGGTATGCTAATGAAAAAAGGTTGTATTGTTTTTGAACCACAACTCTGAGAAGCTTGCCTTTTGTCCACACAAATAGTTACAGCCTTCTCATAAATCACATTTTTAAATTCCATTCCTGCTCTTTTAGTGTACCACATTCCCTCAGCTTGTATCCACAGACCATATTCTCTTGGTTGATTTCCCAGTGAGACACCTGATACCGTCTGCGCACTTCAAAGCCTCTGTCTCCATCCATGTGGCTTATATCACAGGAAGAGATCTGTAGTTGGGCTTGATACTGCAGTAATCTCAGCTGTATGCTTGCTTAAGGATGGGAAGGGGAAGCTATATGCGGCAGATTTTTCAAATTTGCTTTCTATAAGAAGCTTGTCAACTGATAAGTCTGCTGAAAAAAAAAACATTTTATGCAAATCAATTAGATCCAGAAGAAGAACACAACACTCCTGGAGCATGCCTAATAAATCAGTTTTATTTTAAAACAAAGATTTTTAAATCGCTTTGTGTGGACTATACTGCATATTCTTCGATTAACAGGAGAATATATTACCGTGGTCACCTTTTAGCCTGATAATACAACTTGTGACTTTCCATTAATACTAAACTGTACATACAAAGACTTCCCTCATTCATAAACACTATATATTATTACTAAAGATGGTGATGTTGCTTAGAAAACATAAAACTGCATAAATTGCAATAACGTCCATTTAAAATTAAAACATAAAATACCAATAGCGTGACCCAATTATATCATTAAATACACTTATCATAATCCCTCAGAAATCATTTTAAAAATCATGACTATAAATATAATTATAAAACCTGTTTGAAAGAATTTTAAGTCATCAGTTGTAATATAGGCTTAATAGTTATTAAGCCTGGCTCATTAGATGCATCAGTTAATAACTGCCATTTCATCTCTTTCTGCCGTAATCATCATCTTCTTTTGGCTGTTCCCATTAGGGGCCACAACAGCGGATCATCCGTTTCCATTTCTTCCTGTCCTCTGCATTTTGCTCTGTCACAACAACCACCTGCATGTCCTCTTTCACCACATCCACAAACCTTATCTTAGGCCTTCCTCTTTTCCTGTTACCTGGTAGCTTCATTCTTAGCATCCTTTTCCCAATATACTCAGCATCCCTCCTCAGCACATGTCCAAACCAACATAATCTTGCCTCTCTGGCTTTGTCCCCAAACCTTCCAACCTGGGCTGATCTTCTAATTTACTTATTCCTAATCCTGTCCACCCTCGTCACACCCAGTGCAAATCTTAACATCTTTATCTCTGCCATATCCAGCTCTAACTCTTGCCTTTTTGTCAATGCCATTGTCTCCAACCAATATAACATAGCTGGTCTCACTACCCTCTTGTAGACCTTCCCTTTCACTTTTACTGGTACTCGTCTGTCACAAATCACTCCTGACACTCTTCTCCACCCACGTCACCCTGCCTGTACTCTCTTCTTCACCTCTCTTCCACACTCACCATAACTCTGAACTATTGATCCCAAGTATTTAAACTCATCCACCTTCGCCACCTCTACTCCTTGCATCCTCACCATTCCTCTATCCTCCCTCTCATTCACACACATATATTCTGTCTTAGTCCTGCTGACCTTCATTCCTCTTCAATCTAGAGGATATCTCCATCTCTCCAGGGTCTCCCACACCTGTTCCCTACTCTCACTACAGATCACAATGTCATCTGTAAACATCATAGTCCACAGGGACTCCTGTCTCATCTCGTCTGTCAACTTGTCCATCACCACTGCAAATAAGAAAGGGCTCAGAGCTGATCCTTGGTGTAATCCCACCTCCACCTTAAACACATCCGTCACTCCCACCGCAGACCTCACTGCTGTCACACTACCCTCGTACATATCCTGTACCACTCTTACATACTTCTCTGACACTCCCGACTTCCTCATACAATAACACAACTCCTCTCTAGGCATCCTGTCATATGCTTTCTCTAAGTCAACAAAAACACAATGCAACTCCTTCTGACCTTCTCTGTACTTCTCCATCAACACTCTCAGAGCAAACATCACATCTGTAGTGCTCTTTCCCGGCATGAAACCATACTGCTGATCACTAATCATCACGTCCCTTCTTAACCTAGCTTCCACTACTCATTCCCATAACTTCATGCTGTGACTGATCAGTTTAATCCCTCTGTAGTTACTACAGCTCTGCACATCACCCTTAGTCTTAAAAATCTGTACCAAAACACTTTTCCTCCATTCCTCAGGCATCCTCTCACTTTCCAAGATTTCATTAAACAATCTGGTTAAAAACTCCACTGCCATTTCACCTAAACACCTCCATGCTTCCACAGGTATGTCATCTGGACCAACAGCCTTTCCATTCTTCATCCTCTTCATAGCTATCCTTACTTCCTCCTTGCTAATCCATTGCACTTCCTGATTCACTATCCCCACATCATCCCACCTTCTTTCTCTCTCATTCTCTTCATTCATCAACCCCTCGAAGTACTCTTTCCATCTCCTCAACACACTCTCCTCACTTGTAAGTATGTTTCCCTCATTATCCTTTATCACCTTTACCTGCTGCACATCTTTCCTAGCTCGGTTCCTCTGTCTAGCCAATCGGTACATGTCCTTTTCTCCCTCCTTAGTGTCCAACCTTTCATACAACTCTTCATATGCCTTATCCTTAGCATTCACCACCTCTGTCTTTGCCATGCACCTCATCTCCTTATACTCCTGTCTACTTTATTCATCTCTCTGACAATTCCACTTCTTCTTTGCCAACCTCTTTCTCTGTATACTCTCCTGCACTTCTTCATTCCACCACCATGTCTCCTTGTCGTCCTTCCTCTGTCCAGATGTCATACCAAGCACCTTTCTAGCAGTCTCCCTCTCCCTTACTAGCTCTGCTGTAGTTACCCAGCTATTTGGTAACTCTTCACTGCCACCCAGTTCCTGTCTTAACTCTTCCCTGAACTCCACCTCACAATTACCCTTTTTCAGTTTCCACTATTTGATCCTTGGTGCTGTCCTTACACTTCTCCTTCTCTTCTTGATTAGCAACATCATCTTACAAACCGTCATCCTATACTGCTTAACTACACTTTCCCGGTCACCACTTTACAGTCTCCAATCTCCTTCAAACTGGCCCTCCTACATAAGATATAATCCACCTGTGTGCATCTTCCTCCACTCTTGTATGTCACCCTATGCTCCTCCCTCTTGTTAAAATACATATTCACCACAGCCATGTCCAGCCTTTTCACAAAATCCACTACCATCTGACCCTCTGCATTCCTTTGTTTAACACCATATCTACCCATCACTTCCTCATCCCCTCTGTTCCCTTCACCAACATGCCCATTGAAATCTGCTCCAATCACCACTCTCTCACCCTTGGGTACAGTCATCACCATTTCATCCAACTTACTCCAAAATTTTTCTTTCTCGTCCATTGCACACCAAACTTGTGGAGCATATGCACTAACAACATTCATCATTACACCATCAATTTCCAGCTTCATAAACATCACTCTATCCGACAATCTTTTCACCTCCAAAATACTCTTAGCATACTGTTTTTTCAGGATAATGCCTTCTCCATTTCTCCTCCCATCCACACAATGATAAAACAATTTGAAGCCACCTGCGATACACCTAGCCTTACTCCCCTTCCATCTGGTCTCTTGCACACACAATATACCAACATTCCTTCTGTCCATCATATCGACTAGCTCTCTCCCTATACCAGTCATACTGCCAACATTCAAATTTCTGACCCTCACTACCACATTCCTAGCCTTTCTCCTCTCTTCCTGCCTTTGACCATGCCTTCCACCTCCTCTCATCCTTCGGCCAACAGTAGCCCAATTTCCCCCAGTACCCTGTTGGCTAACAGTACTGGTGGCGGTCGTTGTTAACCCAGGCCTAGACTGATCCGGTATGTAAATATTTACTAGTGTCCGCATGAATGAGTTGGCCAAGTTTTATGCCGGATGCCCTTCCTGATGCAACCCTCCCCATTTATCCAGGCTTGGGACCGGCACAAAGAAATGCACTGGCTTGTACATCTCCAGTGCTGCCCTAATATTGCTTTATAATCACCTCCATGTACTCCCATTATAAGTTGTTCCACTATGGTGAATTTAAATGTGTGTAAATCTCCATACCTATCTATATGCCTATATACGGAGTTACTTTTGTCTTTCCACCTAATACAATAAAGATGACCGTAAATTATTTTTTTAAAACATCTCTCTGTTTTTCCTATGTAAAAGCTGGAACATAACATGCACTTGGCCAAATATATAACATTCTTTGAGTTGCAGTTGCCATGTTGAAAGGTAATTTTGGTTTTAGTGATGTTATCAAGCATAACACCCTCAACCTACCAAATTGAACCACACTGACTACAGCTCCCACAACGTCTTGTGCATTTGTTCGGCTTCATGTTCCTACTAATACTACCTCTTTCGAACAGAGTTTTCAAATTACTACCCATCTTATAAACAAATACCGGATGGTCTCCAACTATGTCACTAATTCCCTTATCAACCTTGAAGACATTCCAGTTTTTGCTAAGAATCTGGTTAATGTCACGGGCTCGAGAATTGTATTTCAAAACACATGCCCTCTTTTATTGAACTTCATTGTGATGAATCTCCCTATTACTCTTAAATTCAGTCCCTAAAATGGGCGGGTATTTTTTACCCCATTCACCTATAACATAACTACTAACTTCTTTCAACATATACATGGGATAACCCCTAGATCTAAATAGGGACATAATAAAATCTATCTCATCTTTCATTTCACTATAACTGGATGTCATTCTTACCGCCCTAATACACTGTTCTTTAAATATATTTTTCAACATTTTCCTATGGTGATTACTTTTGAATTCCAAATAACTATTAGAGAAGGTATTTTTTCTGTATATGCGTGAAGTAAATCCGCTTGGTGAACTAGAAATATAAGTATCTAAATATGCTATACCATCCAAACTCCAGAATGGGTAAATTTAAGAAAACTGCTATTACCATTCAGATATACAATAAACTCATCAATCATATAACTTGGACCGTTCCATAAGATAAAAATATCGTCCAAGAATCTTGTATAGTGTCTAATGTACTTGAAATAATCACACCTAAAAAAGTGAGAAGTTTCCCAATCCAACATAACCAGGTTGGCATAGAAGGGGGCACAGGCAGCCTCCATTGGCATCCCCCTGGTCTGTCGATAATATTCTCCTTCAAAAAAGATGTAATTATAATCGTGTACCACAGACATGAGTTCCATTATCAGACTAATTTGATCCCACCTGAGGTCTGAATACTGTCTGATACTATTACAGAATGCTTCCAATCCACTTTCTTTAGGGATACAAGAAAATAGATCTATTGCATCAACAGTGATGTATATCAATCCTTCCCTCCACACTCCTGGTGTAAATTATTTAAAAACACCCAAGAATCCTTTACTAGGTGTGGGATTTTAGCATATATGTGCTTTAACCATTTGTCGATGGCAGTACCCAAAGGGAAGGTTTTGGAATGACTGCCAGAGACAATAGAAAGGAGTGGTGGAGCTACAATACTTTTATGAACCTTGGGGATTCCAACTATTGTAGCCATTAAAGGATGTTCAACCTTCAGATAATTATATGTATTACTGGATATACAATTGTCTAACAAAAACTCTTCAAGTTTTAAATTCACATTTAAATTCGCAGTAGTGGAACAACTTATAATGGGAGTACGGGAAGGTGATTATAAAGCAATATTAGGGCAGAAAGAGATGAAATGGCAGTTATTAACTGATGCATCTAATGAGCCAGGCTTAAATGATTATATAACTATTAAGCCTATATTACAATTGAAGACTTAAAATTCTTTCAAACAGGGTTTATAATTATATTTATAGTCATGATTTTTAAAATGATTTCTGAGGGATTATGATAAGTGTATTTAATGATATAATTGGGTCACGCTATAGGTATTTTATGTATTAATTTAAATGGAAGTTATTGCAATTTATGCAGTTTTATGTTTTCTAAGCAACATCACCATCTTTAGTAATAATATATAGTGTTTATGAATGAGAAAAGTCTTTGCATGTACAGTTTAGTATTAATATTTATTTATGTTTACGTTTTGAGTAGGTGTACCTTTAAATGAAATTGCTGGCACCAAAAAGTTGATATGGATGCAAATGTATTAAGCTTGTGTTCTGATGAAGTCCATTGATTTATGGATGAAAGCACTCAACCAGTTTTTAATGCTCAGTTGGAATAAAGTGTGTTTTACTACAAGTAGCTCCTGAGGAATTTGTACATGCAGCGTATTTGACTTATTTTACTAGTGACTTTGATTGTTGGAGCACGCTGTTTTTTGATTATTTTATGTTCTTATGTTTCACAGTCTGCCATACTAAGGTTCTGAGAGTTAGATCTTTGATACCAATTTGGATCTCATAAATAACAATACACATACCAGATAGCAACTGTCAGATTCTGTTATGGTCAGACAGAGAACAAAACATGATACTGTATTGTCTGAACTCTACAAATGCTGTGGGATGAAGGGCCTGTAGTCAAACAGCACTGAAAAGTCTAAATAAAGTCACTGATATAGTCTGAGCTACTGTAGCAGGAAAACTGTCATTTGGTTGGAGGGAATGTATGAACAGAAAGACTGAGATCAATAAATGTGTGAAGTTTGTGTAAAATGTCCTGGGTATTGTATTAAGGAATGACTTAAACAAGGTAATCCCTGGCAAATAGTGAACATGTGCTCTGATACAGCCACTGGCAAAAGCATCCCTGTAGCAGTCACATTTTTTCTACACTGTCACATTATGTCACTCATTCTCTTGTATTGTCCTTTTGTTCCAGATCATATTTATGGTCTCTCTTGCAACTAACAGAACAGAACAGAACAGCAGTTTCTGAATATGCTAGCTAGGGGAGCAGATCTTCACTGAAAACTACCAATCTTTTTAAAAACGTGTGTTGCTGTTGGTGCTCATGGTATGATATCCATGCTGGGAAGCCATGAATGTTTTCTAACTCCAGAACGAGGTACAAGGCTTATGTTTCTATTACAGACAATCAACTTCAGTATTAAGAAGATCGTCTGCTTTAAGGGTATGTAACCCACACATAAACTAACCATGATTCAGTCTCCCATTTATATGAACACGAGGAAGATCACATGGCCCCTGCCTGTAATAGTCACTGTTGTTTTCTTGGTGGTCTCATTTTTCTTCAGACAGAATTTCATCAATTTTTTTAATAAGGTTACTTTGTAGTTAATCCCCAGGTATTTTCTGTGCTACTCCCTTCTACCCCCTCCCAACATGCTGTCATCACACATGTTATTAGAATGGACAGGCTATTTGGAGCAGCTTGATGATTTGCCATCCCCTGGTCCTGAATTTTCTTGCCTCCTGTGCTCTTCTGCACTCCCAGCGTACCAATTCCTCTAGGTCTCAGCTTTCACTAGGGCTCAATGAGAGATCTATGAAGCATAGTTCCTCCTTCCAGGAATAAACATTCCCATTCTCAACTGCCTAGGTCATCAAGTGTCTGAGATGTTAATTAATCATGAGTCACCTGAGTCATAGTCAGCGCTTCATCCATCTATGCCCTCCCAGCACAGTCCAAAAACTTTACGACTGTTTGATATAACAATACTTTTTTTTTCTCAGGGAATGGCCAAAAAAGGCTAAATATCCAGACTACACAATAAGTTAAAAGAGATAAAATAAAACAAAAATAAATATTTGTGTCCTAGTACAATATAGTTATGGTTTGTACTGCACAATTATAAATATTCCATAGAGACAGCTTGCAGGCAGCTCAGAAAAAAGGTCACAAAAGTATTTAAAAATAACACACCATCCTAGTGGTTAGACACACATCGACTCCCACCAGCTCCACAAGTGGATACTCAGTCTGCTGGAAAATTCTTTCATGAGCATGGTGAATTTGTGACACAATTGATACTTCTAGCTGCAATAGTCTTTGTTATTAAATGTACTACAACAGTATATATTTATATCTTACGATAAGTAGTCTTCACAGTGACAGGAATCCCTTGAAACGCAGAAGAAACTTACATTGTGTGTGTGTGTGTGTGTGTGTGTGTGTGTGTGTGCGTGTGTGTGTGTGTGTGTGTGTGTGTGTGTGTGTATATATATATATATATATATATATATATATATATATATATATATATATATATATGCATGTACATAGCTGGATATGGATAAAGGAGTGTAATAATGTAGTGACAGCATTTATTTCAGTTAGAATACCACATTTGCCAGATGTGTACCAGGTTTGCTGTTTATCACCACTATCTTTGTCATTGAGAATAGAAACTCAGTTTCATTTACTCAAAAATAAATAAATAAACAACTAAATACTGCTAAATGAAAATCTACACAGAAATCACAAAACAGAAAAAATATACATACATCAATTAAACACATCCAAAAATATGACATTAAAAAAACAAAACAAAAAAAAAAAAAAAAAAGAAGGAAAAGAAATAAACAAATGAAAGGATTCCAAGATGGCTGCACTCTGAAACAAAAGTTGATTAGAGCTCCCCAGTGTGAGAAAAGCAAGTAAAAGCTAACAATTTTGGAGTTTACTAGTTAGTTATTATACTGTCTAGATGTCAACAAAAAAGACATCTGGAGATAATAAGAGAACATCAACTAGAAAAGGGGAAAAAAACTTTGGTAGAGAAGAGCCTTGCAGCTGTTGAGCAAAATAGCAGTTCAGACTTCAGCTTTGGTACAGAAGATTGTTTTGAGTAAATTAGAGGACAAAATAAATAAATAAATGCATTCATTGGTGTTAAAGATAACTGAGGCACTAGAAGTAAACATGAAGTCAAATTACAAAAGACTGGAAATAACAGAAAAAAGTAACTATTCAGATGAGCTGATAAAACTACAGAACTCAGAGTTTGAACTGAAAGAGAGATTGATTGAATATGAGGCTTCGCAAGAAGAAATGCTTCATAAAATAGTAGAGTTAGAAAATGTTCTGCTGTACCAGAGAAACTGGAAGGAACAGGCTGTATTAATTTTATGAAAGTATAAAAAAGTAATTGGACTGGTATAACACAGCAGGATTTGTTAAATGAAATCTTTCCATGAGAAAGCAGCCAAAATCTATATTAGCAAAGACAGTCATACCAGAAGAAACAGCTGCTCCTGACAAAATTGTGGAAGAAAGGAAAGTAAACATTATGGAAGAAAGGAAAGTAAAAATTATGGACACCAAAGCATTTGTGAACAATGTTTATATACTTGATACCAAGCATTAGAGGAGTGAATTTATTCCTGTAATCAGGGGATGTTGAGAGGCAGGTGTGAGATTCAAGTTGCTATATCCAGTTGTCTCCCCCGGAGATCATACAGTACTTGGCTTCTCATTATTCCAACAATAACAAAACCCACAGAGGGAACTTGCCAGTGAAACCCTTTCTATTATTACAAAGGAAAATGACTGACAGAAAAGAGCTCAAGAGGTAACTATAAAAACTATAAAAATCATGAATACCTTGGACTTGAACCAATAACTTATGTTGGGAGATTAAGATGATGAAGAAGAAGACCAGCAATAATGTAAACTTTGGAAATAACTGGAATAACTGTAATGTATCATTTCTATAAGATGCAATTCAGGCATAAGAGCTGTTCTTCTGAAAGAAAAAGTGGTCAAAAAGGCTGGAAGTTTGTTGACTGTGTTAAATGTGTGGGTGGAATGAAGTGCATAATGTCCACTTTATCTTTAATGTTTAGAAGGACAATAAAAGGCCTGAAGATGTAACCATAAGTAAACAAATGTCCTTAGCAATACATGTATAATTCACTTCTTGAAGTAAACTGTGGGTTATGTTGTAAAGTAGATCTGTAAAGTATACAGTTTTTTTTGAAATGCCAGGTGGGGGGAGTATTATCTGTAACTGTTTTTCATGCTAGTGATAGTGAAGTAAGGAAGTGCTTTTTCTTGAATGTAATGTATCTTGGGTTTATACTGTAATATGATAAAGGATGGATATAAGCATAAATTGATCTGGGGTTGCTGGTGGGATGTAAAAGTGTATTAATAATATTACATATATATTAAAATATAATAATTTCCCTGTTTTGTACAGGTGGATGTACAGACTAATGTTCTGTTTTTTTCTAAGCAAACAGGTTAAAAATGGAGAGTTCAAAAATTGTAGTTTTCTAAAATTTGAAAAGAGATGTTTCTTGCATTTCTGTAGCTACTAGCTATTTTTTTTTCTATCAACAAATCCCTGCTGTTGGAGACAGTAAGTCTACAAGTACAGGGTATTAATTAGGAAAAGACTGAACAATGTGCTCTGAGGCATTTGTAGAAAAAGCATCATAACTGGTATTTAAAGGAGAACTGGCAAACAGTTCAGTGAAAGTAAGTGAAGCCTGACACAGGCACAAGTGAATAGTTTTGCCAATTATTGTATCTCCAACAGCCTAAAAACTTCATTATTATATGTAAAAGTGCATAATTCAGTTAATTCACTAAAGGATAGTCAATTTTTTTCTTAAGGATAAAGATCAGTTAACTGAGAGCATGCAAGTTGTTTTTTTTCATATCTGGAAGGGAAACAGAGATAAGAAAAGGACAATGGCATCTGTGCAAATTCTTCCGGCATAACTAAGCCTAACTTAAAACAGGTGAAACCTGTGGGCTCAGCTGTCTATTTGAGCCAACTGACCCTATATAGAGGGTAACATGCCACTTTGGAAAGTGTATCTGGTTTCGTGTGTTTGCTGTGAGTTAAAAAGGAAATGGGAGCTTGAAAATATATTTTTGTATGCTTCATGAGTATTAAAATCATTTATACATTGAAAGGTGCATTAAATAATGGCACATTGGTACACTTACTTGATGAAAAACAGCCAGATGATGCTTCTAAGTTGTTGTGGGACTAGATGGATGATTCTGACATGTCGTGGGGACTAGCAGTAGAGCAATATATGTGGCCGAAGAACTTGATTTACTATTAGAAGCAGATGGAACATCTTCTAATTTGGTGACTCTAAAGGCCCAAGGTGCAAAAGAAAACTGATTTGCTGGGGGCAGCTGAGGCGGTAGTCTAGTTAACACTGAAAGTGTGATAAGAGACCTTGGGCCAATAGCCTAGTACCTACCTATGAACCTATGAGAGTGCTAGGGTGGTAGTGCCACTGAAAATGAGTGCCAAGAAGCAAGCAAAAGGAATTGGAAAGGAATCATATGCTACAGTGGAGGCAAATATACATAAGTTTGAAAGTGCGCCTTTATGAATAATGAGGGAGACCGAATTTGTATAAAAGAGATTGAAAGGGTATTTGAAGAAAGTAAAAGAGCAGGTGACACCATAGGATAAAGTACACATTTTGTAAAAATTTGGATGAGAAGCAATTGGAAATATTAGTAGCAGTATTTAATGAGTATTATGTGAAGGAATAATATTTTTTCTGTATGGTTTTCCCCCTTCTTCCTATTGGCCATCAAACCCAACTGAACTTGAGTCACTTGTCAAGGGGTGGGAAATTTCCAAATCCTGTACAGCAAGAGCCATTTGGAGAAGCTGTCATTCAGACAGACTTCAAAGAGTCTGTGTTTTTGATGGCATCCCATGAAGGACAGCATCTGTGTAAGCCTGCAACTCTACCCATAGGTGGGGGAACAAGCTGTCTGCATCGTAAGCCTCCAACTCTACCCATAGGTGGGGGAACAAGCTGTCTGCATCACAAGCCTCCAACTCTACCCATAGGTGGGGGAACAAGCTGTCTGCATCATAAGCCTCCAACTCTACCCATAGGTGGGGGAACAAGCTGTCTGTATCACTGTGGAGATTTGTAGTGTCCTCTGTCTGTGAATGCATGCTAAAATGCATTCACAAACTATGGTTATTACCAGGTGGTGGTTCAGTGAGATAAAATCCCACCACAAGGGCACCAAATGCAATGCTTTCTCTCCTCTGAGGGATTATGGCTATGTGTCCTCCTTTGCTCCATCTTCCCAGAAAGAGCAACAACCTCCTCCTCTGCCAGCACTGTTAAGTGCCACTAAGTGACCTCAAGTCACCTAAGCCACAGTTTGGGCTTTATCCTTCTTTGCCATCATTGCAAGCATGCTAAGGTATAATATTAGTGGGGGCAATTATTATCGATTAATATATGTTATTATGTTTAGCCATTAGTGATGCAGGAAAAACAACAAAATTGCAGATACCTTTTAGGCTAAAGTAGGAGCAAAATAGAAGAAAAGAACCGATGAAATTATTGTGGGCAAAGGAAACTGAAAAAAATACACAAGGGCAGATATGGTAACAGTGAGTGAAACTATAGACAACGCCTCTGAAAGTGTTGGATATGGTCAGTTGCCTGAGGTGTTGGAGGAAATCCGTGTTGGGGAAGCAGTTATTACATGTAATATTTTATTTATTTTTTTCAGATGAGCTTGAAGCAAGAGTGTCATTTAAGTTCAGCTTTGTTTGCATATTGTATTAAAAGAATTCCTGAAAGGGTTAAGGACAAACTGGGCTATGACGAGTGAAGATTACATGATAGGATGAGGGTATCCATCAGATTCACAAATACTGATGATACGTTACTAATTACTACTAGGCAAGAAGAAGAAGAAACGCTTCACGAAATGGGGTTAAAAAATAAAAAAAAAGACTGATTGGTTTCTTGGTAATAAATATTCATTGACGAAGGACTTTAAGCAGGGATGCCTTCTAAGCTCATTCCTGTTAGTATGCTGTATGAATAGAATTGCTGAAAAGGTTAAGAATACAATTAGTAATGGAGACCGTACAGACAATATTTTAGAATACATTATTTTCACATATAATGGTTTTATGGTACTAGTCATTAGAAAGAACAATGAATATTTTGTGAAGTGAGACTTGTACAAGAAGAGTCTAAAACATTTGGTTTCATAATTAAGGAAAGCTAAAGCAAAGGGGTGAGTGTTGAAATAAAAACATCAGAAGAACTGAAGAACTGGGCCAGATTCCAAAACACTTGCTCTCAGAGTACATGACTTAGTCTGAGAGCAGTTCTTTTAGAATCTGCAACATCCCCCCTCCGTGTAAGACTGTTTACAGATAGGCCTTAAATTGAAGAAAGTCACTTACATTGAGAACATGGCTTTTATAATCATTTACATTGGAGTAAGTCACTTACACTCACAGCAAGTCTTTTGGAATCGGGCCCATTATTTTTGGTAGTGGGGTACAGTTTGCAGGCATGGAATAGTGATGAAGGAGGAGAGGAAGGTGTTAGATAAAACAAGGATTGCAGTCCAGTAATGGAGTATGTATATGTTGCTAACAAAAGACTGCTGTTGATTAAAACTGTATTACTAGATATATAAGCCTATTTAAAAGGGGAGTATTGTTTGTAACAAGCTGTAGAAAAAGGACATTTTAGAGATATTATTAGGGGAATGCGGGGTTCCCAATTTAACCCTTTTAAAAGAGATATTTTACATAGCAGTGAAGTTGAAGGTAAGTACAGAAAATAGCAGTTTCAGGACTTTGTGCATCTTTTATGGGTTTTTTTCCTTGAAGACGTTACATGACGGGGAAGAATGTGGGTTGTTCCTTTTATGCAAGATATAAGATAAGGGGAGATGGGAATATTCAGAAGGGTCTCACAGAAACGGATAACTGGTGCCAGAGCCACGGCCTAAAGTTAAATGCCAAAAAATGCATAGTCATACCCTTCGGGAAAAACAAGGTTACCCCTAGCTACCAAATAGGTGGCAATCCACTGAGCACAGAAGAAGTTATCAGGGACCTGGGGACCCAGGTTGATAGTAGTCTGTCATTCGACACCCATGTAGCTAAAGTAGTTAGGAAGACCTTCTACATTGCCCACCTTATCATGAAGGGATTCTCATCTAGATCAAGGGAGGTCATAGTCTCCCTTTACTCATCACTCATCAGACCAATGATTGAGTACAATGCCCCATTCGGAATGTATCTGACCCGACACTTGCAGCAGCTGGAGAGGCCACAAAGTTCCTCACCAAAAGGATAAAGGGTCTCAAAATCTGTCCTATGCTGCCCGACTGAAAGAACTCCAGCTCTATTCAGTCGCCATCGCTTGCTCAGAGGTGACCTTTGCCTAACATACAAGGCCATGTCAAACCCAGATTTGATGAATATGCTTCACCTCAAAAATCTAGATCCATCAGAGCCACAAGGGCGGAGACTTAAACCTTGACACGGCTATTAATAGGACATGCTGGAGGGATAGATTCATCACCCAAAGACTCCCTATGCTGTGGAACAAAATCCCGGTACATGTGAGGCAGAGCACCTCGCTGGCCTTGTTCAAGAGAAATCTTGACCAATGGATGGGAGATCGCAGATATACCCCAGGGATTACCTCAGTGTCACTGCTCGACAGAGGCACAGAAAAATAATGGGTATAGTTCCCCATACTAAAGGGGTGGCCTAAGCCACAAAACGATGGGCTAGGCTTGTAAATGCCCTCGGGCAGATAGCCTAGTATGAACCTATGAACCTATGAACCTATGAAACAGAGGTATAATAAAATTTGGACAAGTATCCAGAAATTTGCTAATTAAAAACAAAACTGAGGTTAGCACGGGAGGGACAGTATTTAAACATAAAAAAATCGGTATGAAGAAGTAATCAAGAGGTGTAAATTAAAAGACGGGTAGAATGCCTTGAAAGAGTTTCAGGAATTTGAAAAGAAAATATTAATAAGCATGGGAAACTCTGGGATTTCTTTCATAATGAATCGCAGTTAAAGGTTTTAAACAAGGATGAAATGATAGAATAAATAGTGCATGATTATGACAAACATATACAGTTTGAAAAAACAACAGAGCATCTTTCTGGAAGCTAAAAAATGTTAAAACAATTTGGGATGAGTTAGAAGAGGTGGGGACAATAGGCTTATTGAAACCTATTGAATGTGATTTTTTTTTGTGAGAAAATGGTGTTTTGAATAATGGATATAAAAGATGGAAATGTGTGTAATCTGACAAAATTCTGGGTACAAAGATATAGTGTATTGCTGTATAATAAAAACAGAAATGTTAAAAAATAGTTAAGGAAGTGAACCAAAATTTACATCTGCTAATGAGGTAAGCCCACTGGGCCCAATTGGTTTTTTTAGGAGTAGCCTCTGAGTATTATGTGCTTAAGTTTAATTAGTTTAATAAGTTTAATTTAATTGCATTTTTTAAACTGTGTTTGGTCTAATATTGCTACATACTCAAGTGTGCTAGCTTGCATTGCATGTGAATTGTTTTTACTGCTGTTTTTGCTCCTTTTCTGTAAAACAAAAAAAAAACAAAACAAAACAAAAAAAAAAAAACTGTAAGCCTGTTTCCTACCTTTCCTGTAACTAGTGTTCTAGATACAGATTTGCTGTATTCAGAACTGTATGTAAGCTTCTGAGCCCCCCCCCCCCAAGCCTTTCTGTGTTGGAGGGAAGCCTTCTAGCTTATCAGTGGGAGTGGTAAACACTAGGTAACCTGTCTACCACATAAGGAGTGGTTCTGGCCCAGAAATTGTAGTTATTGGCCGTTTGGGCAATCTCTTCCATCTCTCTCAACTTTCTGATTTGAAAGCCTGCATTTGCACTTGTTTATGTCCTGTAACTCGTCTAGTGCAGATACAGATCCTTATTTTTAGTACTTAAATTTACTTATTCATGCTCAGCACTTGTTCAGAACTTAAGCACTAAATAAGGTACTAATTAGTATAGCACTCAATCTTCCTCATTACCTAGAGGAAAACAGTTTTTGTACTTACTTTTCTCACTTGCTTAGAGAAAAACAGCTCTTGTACTCACTTTCCTCACTTATCTAGAGGAGAATAGTTTTTTATTCAGGCATGTCCAAGGGTCAGCTTCCAGTGTTCTCTCCTGTCTATCTGATGAATCTGGGCATCCTGAGGCAATGTAGAAATTGCCTCATGTACACAGACAACCCTCTCCTCCTACCACCCAACACTACAACCTGTGAGAGATGCACTTATCTAGCCAAACTGGAGGTAAAGCTCTCTCCAACCAAGACTGAACTTGACAGTCATAAGGAGAAGGTAAACATTTGCACCACACTCATCACATAGCCTCACTAAATCTACACCACCAAAATCCACACATAGTAACACAAAAACATTCGCGGAGGCTCTCAATAATAATCTGTCTAAGCAACAGAGACCTCCAAAGCAGAAACGCAAGCAACCTCCATCTCTCAACACAATCCAAATGACACATAGCCCACAGACTCAGTGTGCCACTCAACCACAGCCAATAAGGCAAAACAACGTACCCAACACACTAGTCATAGGTGACTCTATAGTCAGGCACACTGATGTCCCACTCACTAGGCTAAACAAGGAGAAGGTTACTGTCAGCTGCCTGTCGGTGCCAGGATCCTCCACATAACCCATGCACTCAGGTCACTCCACAACAAGTACAAATATGACTCTGTCATTGTTCATGTTGGTGTGAATGACCTGAGATGTACCTCTCTGGACTACATGAAAAGAGACATGGAAGAGCTCTCCGATCTTGTAGCCCAGGCAGGTATGACCCTAGTCCTGAGCAGCATTCTGCCATCACCCAGAATGATAGCGTAGTACAAGGACAAAATGATTGACTTCAACAATTGGCTAAGCTTCTGGTGTCATTCTAAGGGGATCCAGTATCTGTCTGCTTGGGATGACATGGTCGACAGACCACAATGCTTTGCCACAGATGGCCTGCACCTGTCGCCTCTGGAATTCCAGATACTGGCTAAGGCTCTTGCTGCCCCTATAGTGCCTTTTTTAGGCAAGGTTCAAATAACAAATTCACCACCATAACAGGAACAGGCAAGCAAAACCTGAGGGTAATGCTACTCAATGCTAGAATTCTAAATCTCAAAATGCACTCACTCGAGGCACTCCTTAAAATGGAGAGCATCGATATCTGTGCAGTGACTGAGACCTGATTCAAGGCTCCAGAGAGCACCCCTGCACTACCAGGCTATAACTCATACCATGCATTTCGGCCATGTAACCTGGACCGAAACACCAAAGGCGGAGGTGTGTCCATATTCATTAAGGATATCCACACCTCCAGGCTAGTTGCTCAGTATAATGCATCCGAGGTTATCCAAGTGCAACTAACTCTGGGCAAAACTACAATCCAAATTGTACCTTGCTACAGATACCCCACCATACCCCAGGTTTCCCACTCTTCTTCTCTTGATGTACTGGAAAATATTAAGGTTCAATCAAGCACCCTAATAACAGGCGACTTCAACTACCCCACCATTAACTGGGAAAACTACTCGTGTACCAACTCCTTAGCTCAACGCTTTCTGGAATTCATAAACTCCAATGCCCTGGATCAACTTATCCACACACCCACCAGGGGCAACAATATCCTAGACCTAGTCATTACCAACATGAGTGACCGGTGTTCCACACCTGAAGTTAACTCCTCCTCGGTCCGATCCAACCATAAGCTAATCACCCTTGATATCCACATCCCACCCCCCATTAAGGAAACCACAGTAAAAAATTTCTCGAAAGCCCACTTCATGCTTCTTAAGACAGAAGTGGTGAACTTCATGACACCCATGCAGATGGACAATACAGTTACAATTGCTGAATCCTGCATAAATGCACTCCATAAGCACTTACACGAGTGCATGGATCGTGCTATCCCAAAGAGAACCAAGATGCTATCCTCCAAAAAAAGGAAGCCAATCTAGTGGTTCCCTGCCATAAGCAAACTGTACAACAGAAGGAAGAAACTGTTGCAAAAGAGAGTAAAATCCCATGAGTGGAGGAGCTCCCTGGTCAGCCTCAGTAAGAAGCTGAGATCCCTTATAAGATCCTCCAAAGCTAGCTACGAAAACAAAATCACCACTAATTCCAAGGACAACCACAAAGCATTCTATAGCTATGTCAAGAATCTCGATGGCAACATCCAGATCTGCTCTGAGTTATAGCACAAAGGCAAGAAAATTACAGAACCAACTGATATTGCCAACATCTTGGCAGATAAGTTCAGTGCTAACTTTACCCCCTTCTCACCCCCTAAAGGGCCCATATCTATACAGGAAGAGTGCAGAGTCCCTATAATCACAACTACGCAGGTAAAAGCTGTACTCTCTAAAGCCAAAAGTACAGCATCCATGGGACAGGACAACATCCCAGGCTGCGTTTTACACGAACTTCAGAATGAACTGGCTTCCCACTTAAGCACCATGTTCAATAATAGCCTCGCATCAGGCTTTGTACCCACTGAAATGCGCACAGCAACAGTTATCCCACTCCACAAAGAGGGAGCCATCACTGATCCCGGGAACTATAGACCTCTTAGCCTGATGAGCCTGGTCTGCAAGGCCATGGAACGTATCATCATGGAACTCATAAACAAAGACATTGGTAACCTCCAAACTCTGGATCCCACCCATTTTGGGTTTGTGAAAGGCAGATCATGCCTCCTGAACCTGATCAACTTCTTTGAGGCAGTCACCAAAGCCGTAGATGAGGGTAAGGTTGTTCACACAGCCTATCTTGACCTCGCCAAGGCTTTCAGCACCATCCCCCATTCTGGAATTATAGCTAAACTCATTAAACTATGTCTAAATCCCTACGTCACAAGATGGGTTGCCAACTGGCTCGCTGACAGAACCCACACTGTAAAAACTGCAGACTCCAAATCTGACCTCAAAGCAGTGACAAGTGGAGTACCACAGGTTTCCGTCCTGGAACCTCTCCTGTTTGGTGTCTACTTCTCTGACAGGCTAACACAGAAGGCCTCTGGCTAATGAAGTTCACAAATGACTGCAAACTAGGAGCCATAGTCAAGTCCCCAAATGATGTGGACATCCTACAGAAGGACCTCGCTGAGACAGATACCTGGTGTCAGAGCCATGGCCTAAAGCTCAATGCCAAAAAGTGTAGTGTCATCCCCTTTGTTAAAAACTCTGTACCCATGAACTACCACATAGGCAGCAATCTACTTAACACCAAATGCGTGATAAGAGACCTTGGGACCCAGGTGGACAGTAGTCTCTCCTTTGATAGTCACATTGCCACAGTAGTCAGGAAGTCCTTCTACGTGGCACACCTCATCATAAAAGGGTTCTCATCCAGGAAAAAAGAGGTCATTGTTTCCCTCTACTCGACACTCATTAGACCCATTATAGAGTACAACGCCCCTTTTTGAATGTACCTCACAAGGCATCTGCAGCAGCTGGAAAGGCCACAGAAGTACCTCACAAAGAGGATTACTGGCCTCAAACAAATTCCCTATACTAACCGCCTCAAAAAACTCCAGCTTTACTCTGTAGTATATCACCTACTCCGAGATGATCTCTGCCTAACATGTAAAGCTATGTCAAACCCAGAGCTGTTGGACATGCTACACCTAAAAAAATCCCAACCCCTCCGAGCTACACATTCTAGGGACCTAAAACTTGTCCCCACAATAAACAGGACATGCTGGAGGGATAGATTCCTGTCCCAGAGACTTCCCATACTCTGGAACAGGCTACCCATCTATGTCAAGCAAAGTTCTTCATTAGCACTCTTCAAGAAAAATCTTGATGAGTGGATGGGAAATAGGAAATACACCCCGGGGATCACTTCTGTGTCTCTGCTCGACAGTGGCACAGGAAAATAACTTTCTTGGGTGGCGTAAGCCAGGGAACCTTGTTGGCTAGACTTATGTAGGCCCTTGGGCCGATAGCCTAGTACCTACCTATGAATCTATGAAACTATGAACCTAAGTGACTTAGTGTAAAGCCTATATTGGTTCAACAGCAGGTTACACATCACACCTGTATTCCATTGCTTGCACAGAGTCACAGTCAGGAAGTAGAAACTGAGGGAATTGAAACATCAGTTCATGAGCAACTCATAGCCTTAACCTTTTGCGTTCCACTGGCAGAAGATAGTATGTGTGTGTCTTTAATTGTGTGTCCATGTGTATATGTGTGTGTTTGTGTGTATATGTGTGTGTGTGTGTGTGTGTGTGTGTGTGTGTGTGTGTGTGTGTGTGTGTGTGTGTGTGTGTGTGTGTGTGTGTGTGTGTGTGTGTGTGTGTGTGTGTGTGTGTGTGTGTGTGTGTGTGTGTGTGTGTGTATGTGTATATGCTCGCACGCACTTATGCATCTGTGTATATACAAGCATGTGTGTGTGTGTGTGTGTGTGTGTGTGTGTGTGTGTGTGTGTGTGTGTGTAGGGCTGCAGGACATATAGGCATATGACACCATAAGGGGACACCTTGCTTCTATCAGCGATCAGGAGTAAGAATAGTGCTGAAGTTTTGTTTTCCTTTGCAACCTTTTGTAATGCTTTATACCAGAACATTCATATGCAAGACTTATCCACATTGAAAATGAGTGTATATAGTAAATGCATACTATAAAACTGTGTGTCTGTGTGTGTGTGTCTGTGCGTGCACATTTTGCAAATTACAACATGCAAACAATGTACTGCTACTCAACAACTATTCATTTAAGATGTAAAGTTAATAAAATATGTTGGATATGCTCAGTTTTATTACATTGCCAATTTCTGTCTGAGATTGTTAACATGTTGATATTGCTCTAAAGATGCCACATTTCTTTTAATCAAAAAAAAAAAAAAAAGGAATTACATTCTCTCCTTTGCATTTGACAAAGTAAAGCTTGTATTTTGAAACACTTGGGCTCTGATTTCCTTACTTGGCAGCTGAAGCTGTTCTTTGTCTTGTTCATACATCTTGGCTAGTCGAGCTTTAGGTCATTTTGACCCCGCCTCATTTATCAACTCTCAGCCAATCATACACCAGTCATATCCATATAAGGAGTACCGTTCCTTTTTGTAGGCATCAAGGGGAGCAGACAATTTAATATAGCTTGGAAACTTTTCTGCAGCTTAAGAGTGCAGCTCTTAAGGACAGATGTGTCTCTTTCCTCACAAAATATCTATTTGGCTAAGCTATATTTAGAATGGGAATGGTAACAAATGAGTGGGCAGTGCTCTGATGTTTGCTTTTTCTCTGTTCTGAGACGCCAAACACCTCTTTTCAAGTTATGTGCAGAAATGGTCCAGTAATAACAATGGTATTTTACTTGTGTTTGTAGAAGTTCCAGATAAATATGAAATCGACTGAGCTGCCAGCAAAGAATTTCTGTTCACATACAGGAGAGCTGTAACTCAGAACAGAATGTTGCCATAATCACCATCCTGCTGACCTGCATTGCTAACTACCTGACACTGCTGCAGGGCCCTTTGTCCTGCAGACACATTGTTGCAGTATGATCTGTACAGACAGCCACTGTATGACCTACACACACACTGCCACAATGGTGACTGCCTTACACTGCTACAGTGGATATAATCACATCCTACCCCTGCATTACTTAATGCTTCAGAGTATGCACTACAGAAAAGTACTACATTATTCACTGTCGCATTATACTGCAGTATTAACTACACCACACAGTAAATGTAGTACTTACTACCCATGTTGTCACAATAGTCACTACTGCACACTGCTCCCATACTTCCAGAGTTCTGAATGCCATACGCCAGCTTAATGCCTCACAGCATTGGGTATGGCAGTCCCATATTTTTAGTGTGTAATGTCCCACACTGCCGCACTGATGGATGACTTCATAACTGTACTGCAGGGCTCATTGTACCATATGGCTACAGTGCTATCTATGACATTGGTTGCAATATGTTGTGACCCACATGCTGATTTCTCTGGAACACTGTACTGCTTATTACTCTTGACTGCTGCTTTGAGGACTGCAGAAAAACAGTGTATTGGTGATAATGTTGAATAACTAGCAGTTTCACTCCATTCTCCACACCACTTCTCTGTGGATGTCTACAACATCCTGCACTACTATACTCATAGCTGCTTTAAAATGTTGCACTGTTGACTTGTGCACACTACACATGGTCAACTGCTCTTTATAGCCAGTTCAGTGCAGTACAAGGATAAAGCCTTGACTAAACCTATGTGACTTGAATTTGACTAAATGCCTAGGTGTCTGACACTGGTTACTGTCATATAACTGAAGTACACATTACCAAACCTGGATATGTTGAATGCATTATCTGCAAAAATGAATTTGCCGAACCATATTAATTTGATTCACTTGAATGACGAGAGTACCCATTTGGCAATGAGATATCAACGTTATTAATGGATATTTCCCATACTATTACAGTGCTGTCTGCCACACACTACAGCCTTGTTATTTCCCATACAATTACGGTGCTGACTGCCACATACTACAGCATTGTCATTTCCCATACTATTACGGCGCTGACTGCCACATACTGCAGTATTGTCATTTACCATACTGTTACGGTACTGACTGCCACATACTACAGGATTGTCATTTCCCATACTATTACAGTGCTGTCTGCCACACACTACAGCCTTGTTATTTCCCATACAATTACGGTGCTGACTACCGCATACTACAGCATTGTCATTTCCCATACTATTACGAAGCTGACTGCCACATACGCAGCATTGTCATTTCCCATACTATTATGGCACTGACTGCCACATACTGCAGTATTGTCATTTACCATACTATTATGGTGCTGACTGCCACATACTGCAGTATTGTCATTTACCATACTATTACGGTGCTGACCACCACATACTACAGGATTGTCATTTCTCATATTCTTATAGTGCTGACTGCCACATACTACAGGATTGTCATTTCCCATATTATTACGGTGCTGACTGCCACATACTACAGCATTGTCATTTCTCATACTCTTATGGAGCTGACTGCCACATGCTACAGGATTGTCATTTCCCATACTATTACGGTGCTGACTACCACATACTACAGCATTGTCATTTCCCATACTATTATAGTGCTGACTGCCACACACTACAGCATTGTTATTTCCCATAATATTATGGTACTCACTGCCACATACTACAGCATTGTCATTTCCCATACCATTACAGTGCTGTCTGCCACACACTACAGCCTTGTTATTTCCCATACAATTATGGTGCTGACTGCCACATACTACAGCATTGTCATTTCCCATACTATTACGAAGCTGACTGCCACATACGCAGCATTGTCATTTCCCATACTATTAAGGCGCTGACTGCCACATACTGCAGTATTGTCATTTACCATACTATTACGGTGCTGACTGCCACATACTGCAGTATTGTCATTTACCATACTATTATGGTGCTGACCACCACATACTACAGGATTGTCATTTCTCATATTCTTATAGTGCTGACTGCCACATACTACAGGATTGTCATTTCCCATATTATTACGGTGCTGACTGCCACATACTACAGCATTGTCATTTCTCATACTCTTATGGTGCTGACTGCCACATGCTACAGGATTGTCATTTCCCATACTATTACGGTGCTGACTACCACATACTACAGCATTGTCATTTCCCGTACTATTATAGTGCTGACTGCCACACACTACAGCATTGTTATTTCCCATAATATTATGGTACTCACTGCCACATACTACAGCATTGTCATTTCCCATACCATTACAGTGCTGACTGCCACATACTACAGCATTGTCATTTCCAATACTATTATGGTGCTGACTGCCACATACTACAGCATTGTCATTTCTCATACTCTTATGGTGCTGACTGCCACATACTACAGCATTGTCATTTCCCATACTATTATGATGCTGACTGCCACATACTACAGGATTGCCATTTCCCATACTATTACAGTGCTGACTGCCACACACTACAGCATTATTTCCCATAATATTAGGGTACTGACTGCCACATACTACAGCATTGTTATTTCCCATACTGTTATGGTGCTGACTGCCACATACTACAGCATTGTCATTTCCCATACTATTACAATGCTGACTGCCACATACTACAGCATTGTCATTTCCCATACTATTATGAAGCTGACTACCACATACTACAGCATTGTCATTTCCCATACTATTATGGTGCTGACTGCCACATACTACAGCATTGTCATTTCCCATACTATTACGATGCTGACTGCCACATACTACAGCATTGTCATTTCCCATACTATTATGGTGCTGACTGCCACATACTACAGCATTGTCATTTCCCATACTATTACGAAGCTGACTACCACATACTACAGTATTGTCATTTCCCATACTATTATGGTGCTGACTGCCACGTACTACAGCATTGTCATTTCCCATACTATTACGAAGCTGACTGCCACATACAACAGCCTTGTCATTTCCCATACTATTACGATACTGACTGCCACATACTACAACATATAACTTACTTTTTTTTTGCTACTAATACTGCTACTATTATCAGATGGTTATGATAACAACATAACAATGTTAGGCATACATTTCCAAGGTATACTCATAGATGTATTTTGTATATTTTATATCAATTCATGGTTTGTAGTCTTCCATCGAGTTGTGTTACCATCTGAATGGCATTTTGATTTATTTACATGGCTTTTTTAAAACAGGCGCTACACACATATACTTTTCCTGGGTTTACCACTTGTGTGTTTATAGTGTCTACCAGGTATTTAAGATTGTATACATGCTATGTTGGTGGCGTAAATTTAGAGTATTAGTTTGATTACAAATATTCAGGGCTGGTCATGTTGATCTTATAGAAATGGTGATGCACAGTTTTTCTGTGGTTAAGTTTTTTAAGTGCATTGATGTGCAATTTTCAGGTGTGTCCACAAGGGCAGTGTTTGAGTGGAGCTATGATGCTTAAATAATGGGACAGAAGTATTGTTCTTTGTTTTTAGTTTGCTTTCTGAAGAAGATGGTGCAGAGCACCGACAAAAAGCTTGGTTTTAAGCTTAATAAAATTCCTGTTTGGTATTTTCGTTTATTGGCTTTCTTTACAGACATTTTTTGGATTATTAGGAGTCCTGAATATAACCTCTGGATTACTAGGAGCTTTTTAGAGGTGCAGCGACCTGCAACAGTGGTATTTATCAGTTTGTGATTTTGTTTTTGAGTCGTGCAGACATACTACAACATTGTCATTTCCCATACTATTACGAAGCTGACTGCCACATACTACAGCATTTTCATTTCCCATACTATTATGGTGCTGACTGCCACATACTACAGCATTGTCATTTCCCATACTATTACGAAGCTGACTGCCACATACTACAGCCTTGTCATTTCCCATACTATTACGATGCTGACTGCCACATACTACAACATTGTCATTTCCCATACTATTACGGTGCTGACTGCTACATTCTACAGCATTGTCATTACCCATACTTGTATGGTGCTAACTGCCACATACTACAGCATTGTTATTTCCCATACAATTATGATGCTGACTGCCACATACTACAGCAACATTTCCCATACTATTATGGTGCTGACTGCCACATACTACAGCATTGTCATTTCCTATACTATCATCATGCTGACTGTCACATACTACAGCATCATTTTCCATACTATTATGGTGCTGACTGCCACATACTACAACATTGTCATTTCTCATACTATTACGAAGCTAACTGCCACATACTACAGCATTGTCATTTCCCATACTATTACAGTGCTGTCTGCCACATACTACAGCCTTGTCATTTGCCATACTATTATGGTGCTGACTGACACACACTACAGCATTGTCATTATGGTACTGACTGCCACATACTACAGCATTGTCATTTCCTATACCATTACAGTACTGACTGCCACATACTACAGCATTGTTATTTCCCATACAATTATGATGCTGACTGTCACATACTACAGCATCATTTTCCATACTATTATGGTGCTGACTGCCACACACTACAGCATTGTCATTTCCCATACTATTATGGTGCTGACTGCCACATACTACAGCATTGTCATTTCTCATGCTATTATGGTTCTGACTGCCACATACTACAGCACTATTTCCCATAATATTATGGTACTGAATGCCACATACTACAGCATTGTCATTTCCCATACTATTACGAAGCTGACTACCACATACTACAGCATTGTCATTTCCCATACTATTATGGTGCTGACTGCCACATACTACAGCCTTGTCATTTCCCATACTATTACAAAGCTGACTGCCACATACTACAGCCTTGTCATTTCCCATACTATTACGATGCTGACTACCACATACTACAGCATTGTCATTTCCCATACTATTATGGTGCTGACTGCCACATACTACAGCCTTGTCATTTCCCATACTATTACGAAGCTGACTGCCACATACTACAGCCTTGTCATTTCCCATACTATTATGATGCTGACTGCCACATACTACAGCCTTGTCATTTCCCATACTATTATGAAGCTAACTGCCACATACTACAGCATTGTCATTTCCCATACTATTACAGTGCTGTCTGCCACATACTACAGCCTTGTCATTTGCTATACTATTATGGTGCTGACTGATACACACTACAGCATTGTCATTATGGTACTGACTGCCATATACTACAGCATTGTCATTTCCCATACCATTACAGTACTGACTGCCACATACTACAGCATTGTCATTTCCCATACTATTACAAAGCTGACTGCCACATACTACAGCATTGTCATTTCCCATACTATTATGGTGCTGACTGCCACATACTACAGCCTTGTCATTTCCCATACTATTACGATGCTGACTGCCACATACTACAACATTGTCATTTCCCATACTATTACGAAGCTGACTGCCACATACTACAGCCTTGTCATTTCCCATACTATTACGATGCTGACTGCCACATACTACAGCCTTGTCATTTCCCATACTATTACGATGCTGACTGCCACATACGCAGCATTGTCATTTCCCATACTATTACGAAGCTGACTGCCACATACTACAGCCTTGTCATTTCCCATACTATTATGGTGCTGACTGCCACATACTACAGCCTTGTCATTTCCCATACTATTATGGTGCTGACTGCCACATACTACAGCCTTGTCATTTCCCATACTATTACAAAGCTGACTGCCACATACTACAGCCTTGTCATTTCCCATACTATTACGATGCTGACTGCCACATACTACAGCCTTGTCATTTCCCATACTATTACAAAGCTGACTGCCACATACTACAGCCTTGTCATTTCCCATACTATTACGATGCTGACTGCCACATACTACAGCCTTGTCATTTCCCATACTATTATGGTGCTGACTGCCACATACTACAGCCTTGTCATTTCCCATACTATTATGGTGCTGACTACCACATACTACAGCCTTGTCATTTCCCATACTATTATGGTGCAGACTGTTTTTGCTATGGTGATTGTTGAAGCTCCATTCAGCTTTAAAGTGCAGTACTGCTGGTCTTCCTCTGTTGTGCACTCTGTTGTGGTTTTGAGTGCCATACACTGCACACTGCTGAATGACCTATGTTGCTACAGTTCTGGGTATTCCATGCTATTACTTTTTTAAAACATCCTTATTAAATCACAACTTACACAGTGACATAGGTGCACATACATAATGATGCTTTCATTATTGTTACGATGTATACATATGCTGTCTTTTTAACAAACATCATTCACCCCAATATTACATGAATTGCTTCATTCCTTCTGTCCTTTAAACTCCTCCTCCTGCGCATTATTCTGCATAAATCATTTGCATTTATTTATATGTAATTTGTTCCCTTCCTTTTCTAAATATCCCACCTCCAGCTCTTTTAGCTCCTTTATAATACTCAGTATTTTACTTGCAGTTGGTTTACATTTTGATTTTGATTTTCTATTAATTATTTTTGGTAGCCAATAGCATTACACTTACTAAGCTTTAATGTATCTGGGCAATTTAGTTCTTATAACCCAAATCAAAAAAATAACTTCCTTAGTTCAGCGATTTTCTTCCCCATCTTTTCTGATAAAGTACTCAGCAATAAATATTTTAAAATCTGTCAACTAGTTACATTCCACAAAAAAACATGCTCTCAGTTACCTCTCTCTTTTCCATTACACCTCCAGCATTTGTGATGCACTTTAGGGCACCTTAGGATAAATTCTACAAAGTCTGCTTAGGGTAAAAAAATACCTATGCAAGCATCTCCAAGCAAACATCCTAAACCTTCTGGACTTTGTTGCATACTTGGACGCCCTGCAGATGTACTCCGATCTTTCTTTTGTACATTGTCTTTCCAGCCTCTCTTCCATATCTGTTTCTACCCTCCTGTGATTGATTCTTAGAGTTATCATGCAATATTTTATATCACGCTTCTATTCCAGATTCAACTAAAATGCTATTGGAGCTGGTCTTTCACTTAGAACTGCATTGCCCCTTTTTCGTTGCTTATACTGATATAAATCACTAGTAGGGAAGGCAGTCACTAACTTGCAGTCCAAACTTCTGCTTGGTCTCATCCCATTTTATCATCTCCCCCTCTAATTATTTTCTCCCAAGTTCTTTGCACTTTTTCCCAATAAATTTCAGCCGTCTCTTGCTTATTTTCTATACCCCTTCTTTCACATTTTCCTGTTGGTAAAATGTCCATTCTTTATTCCCGTGTTGGCTTAGTTCTTAGAAAATGTTCTGCTACCTTATGAATATAATATTCTGTACAGTTGTTGTTAGTCTCCTTAGGGACCTGCATTCTTAATCCTACTCTCTCTTTATTTCTCAGACTTTCCCCCGCTGTTATCATCATACCTTACCACTTTCATTTATAACCTCGTGATTGTATCATTTATATGAGCCGTAACTGGGTAAGTCAAAAGTATCTCTTAAAATTGGGTAATCTTAAACCATCTGGTTTTATGAGAAGGATCAGTGTATCCCATTTAACTATTGCCCTCTTTCCCTTACATACTCCATGCTGCTATTTTTCTGCTTGCTCCAAACTGCCACAACCAAAGTACCTCTTTTTTGTCACAAAGCCTCTTCTTATGGGTGTTGGGACTTAATAAACATGGTTCAGCATTTCTGAAATTAGAATAGATTCTGGTCTCCATCTGTGAATTTTGCCCAAATTAGATATGACAGAGTAAACATCATCCTATGGTTACTCTGTATTTTGTGGTTTCGGCTGTGGGTTGCAGATTCTCAGGTTGTTTACTGTGATTATAGTCTTGTAAAATAAGACAATAAATCATTTACTTCTCAAAGCTGCATGCAGATGGCTGATATCATGCAAGCCTTTGATGAAAAAGTCATCTAATTAAATGTGTGTGTGTGTGTGTGTGTGTGTGTGTGTGTGTGTGTGTGTGTGTGTGTGTGTGTGTGTGTGTGTGCGTGTGAGCATGTGTGCATATGTGTGTGTGTGTATGTGTGTGTACGCGCGCTACGTATGTATGTGTGTGTGTGTGTGTGTGTGCGCATGTGTGTGTGTGTGCGCGCGCGTGCATATGTGTATGTGTGAATGTGTGTGTGCGCTACGTATGTGTGTGTATGTGTGTGTGTGTGTGTGTGTGTGTGTGTGTATGTTTTTATAAAGAATAATGTTAGAAAAACATTTCTTCACAATTCATAATAGCTGCCCTGAGAATCTGAGAATACCTTCTCCTCTTCATTTAAAGATCATGTCTAAAGGTATAAAAATGAAGTTTTCTTTTTACACACAAAGTGTTTGCAACATGATGTATACATATATCTATATCTATATATATATATACATATATATATATATATATATATATATATATATATATATATATATATATAATGTATTAGAACTGCATGCCATGTGTATATCAAACTAGGTTTGTACAGACATGTGTGTTGCAAAGATATTTTATAAAGTGCCAGTGCTTAAAAGTGCTTAAAATGGGGGCATAGCTAGTAAACCTGTGCCAGCCTTTCCCAGGTTACATCACTTTCATCTGTAAAACGAAATGTTAATTTTGCATCTTTTAGAAAATTACAGAGTTTTAAAGATATCTCCCCAGTGTGGAAGACTAAACATATGGAGGTATGTTTATGGCATTAATTTTAATACCCGGGAGGGAGGTGTTTCCATCACTCAGGGTTCCAGCTTTAATTATGCTGGATTAGTGTAGGTAAGTAACTGTACATTAGTTAACTGTTAAATTAACAATTTGGCAAAAAAGGCAATTACTTAACTAATACACAATTACTTACCTACTCTAATCCTGCATAATTAGAGATGGAACCCAAAATGTCATAAATGCCTCTCATCCAGACATTAATATTAATGCCGTAAACATGGCTCCGTAGAATTAGTCTTCCACATTTGGAAGATATCTTTGAAACACTGTAATTTTCTAAAGTATGCAAAATTAACTTTTCTTTTTATACAGAACAGTGACCACATGTACAAAGATACAAGTAGACACTTTTTTTGTAATCTTTAAGAAATAGTTTAGAAAGATGAGTTTTTTAATAATTTGTTTGAAATGCAGAGATGGACTTGAGGTAGGGTCTGCAAAAGCCTAGGTTACAGAGTTTTTATTCAGGTAAAGATAAGTCTAGTTATCTCTTTGCCACAGGAACAGACACTGCTGATCAAGGACCGTATTATACTATGCTCAACTGAGAAGGGATGGACAGTTAGCTTTTGCAACTTTAACCAAACAGATTCTTTTTGAGTCCCAGTAATTATCAGACTCCAGATTTATCTTATGTTTATTGTTACAAAGAAACATGTTTCGTATATTCAGACTTTCTTTACTAAGTTAGCCAAAACAAGATATGTAGGGGTATAATTTCAATTAATACAAATTCCACTGCTTTTATTTAAAAATGAAAACAAAGAAACTAGAAACTAGTTCTGAGGTTTACATAAAGTCTGGAATCCATAATCAAAGAAGAAATTTCACTCAGTGATTTTGTTTTCTCCAGGCAAGAAAATCATGTATTCAAAGTATATTTTCTTGGCAAAAACTATCCTTTAACCACACAGATGAAAACATTTGCACTGTAGTTTAAAGTTCAACATCTCAATAATTCCTTTTGCAGGGGTGGCATTTCAAAGTGAGTTTTTACTAAGGTTAAAAGTAAAACACTGGCATGTTTTGGTTTGATATTGTGCTGTGTACAGATGTGTGTAATTATCTTCTGTTTTGTGCTATTTTTTTATTTATGTATTTTTGCCTCTATATCTGATGACCATCAAGCTCTTCATGTCTGGTGACCATCAGGCTCTGTCCCCAGGTAGGTTCAGCCCATTCTTTCTCTCATTGTAGTCTTATACCAAGTATAGTAAGGGGGTAAGAACTGTACAGGGGTTCATGATTCAGGCAAGCCATGTAGGTTGCTTGTACCTTCATCACCAGCATCTTGGCAATGAAGGAATGTTTATTAGCCATAACCCCACCCCTATTGTTGATGTGGGCACCTGCATCACCACAACAACAACATTTACCCCTCTATTTGAGTATGTGTTCTCCTTTGTCCATGCCAACAAGGGCTACTCCTGTGACACCCCACCACTGAATCAGTAAACAGGGAGCCTCAATCTTCACCACTGGCACCAGTGGGGGATGTATACTGAGAGATTGACAAAGCCCACACATAGTACTTCCAGATGCAGCTCTCTGCATCAAGTGCAATTTCCCTTAAGAGCACACAGAGACCACAGTCAGTCTGGGGCTGGTTTGTCCCACTTTCTCCAGATCCCCAGTAAGACTCCCCACTTGCACAGATATAGAGTTGAGATCTCAGCTGAGTAGTCAAGCCAAAACCTCCAGCAGCCTCTCTGTCCAACCAGTGCTTTATGTCCCTGCCCACGTACCTGCCACACACATTCTTTGAGGTTTGATTTACACACATACACACACACACACACACACACACACACACACACACACACACACACACACACACACACACACACACACACACCTGGGAAAGGCTGGCACAGGTTTACTAGCTATGCCCCCATTTTAAGCACTTTTAAGTACTGGCACTTTATAAAATATCTTTTCAACACACATGTCTGTACAAACCTAGTTTGATATACACATGGCATGCAGTTCTAATACATTATATATATATATATATATATATCTATATATATATATATATATATATATATATATATATATATATATATATATATATATATAGATAGATATATGAATACATCATGTTGATATTCACAAATGACATACAATTATTTACAAAAATTTCAGGCAGCTGTGCTGGTAGTATCTCCCTTTGTCACAACTGCCATCAGCTCGGGTGGGCACAGCTCACATACTCTAACAGCTCCCCTTTTATTGTGTGACCCACTGACTGCACTGCAACAACAGCACTAGCCAGCAGGGATCACTACCACCATCCCTCCAAGATAGGTGAGTTATGTGCTGCTCATTTTCCAGTTCTTTTGTCTCCTGTGTCAGTTGTGTCAGCTACTGATATATACTGCACATGAATACATGTATACCCCATGCTCATGTAGTACATCAGTGTACACCCCATGCTTGCATAATACATCAATATACATGCCTTGCTCACATAGTGCATCAGTGTACACCCCATGCTCACATAGTACATCAGTGTACACCCCATGCTTGCATAGTACATCGATGTACACCCCATGCTCACATAGTACATTAGTGTACATCCCATGCTCACATAGCACATCAGTGTACAGTCCATGCTCACATAGTACATCAATGTACACCCCATACTCGCATAGTACATCAATGTACACCCCATGCTCACATAGTACATCAATGTACACCCCATGCTCGCATAGTACATTAGTGTATACCCCATACTCGCATAGCACATCAATGTACACCCCATACTCCCATAGTACATAAATGTACACCCCATGCTTGCGTAGTACATTAGTATATACCCCATGCTTGCATAGCACATCAATGTGTACCCCATGCTTGCATAGTACATCAGTGTACACCCCATGCTCACATAGTACATCAATGTACACCCCATGCTCGCATAGTACATCAATGTACACCCCATGCTTGCATAGTACATCAGTGTACACCCCATGCTCACATAGTACATCAATGAAGTGCAGAGAGGAGATGGAGAAGAAGCTCTCCCTGTTGTATATTTTTGTCTTGCCCTTCTTGTTCTGGTAATATTGTGGGATAATAGTACCGACAGATCAAGAAGGTACAGACAAACATCATGTAGGAAGGGTTTTTAAAAGTGAGTGTTTTGCCTTTTTTATGTTTGGAGCTGTATCACCAGTACAGATACAAAAGTCTTGTTGAGATGCTTGGCTCAACTTTTTCCTTTTGGGAATGCTTAATATACAATGGGCACAATGATTTTGCATACCAATCGGTGTGCAAGTTTCAAAATATTAACAAGTATTCACTTTATAAAAAAAAAAAATATCTTATGGTGGGATGGGCCACTGAAGTAAGTCTACTCAGAGACTTATTTATGCAGTTATCAAGGTGACTGAACAGTATATCATGCACTTTGCTCTGTTATAACCTTTACAATAAGTTGAATGACTAAATCAAATGCAAATCCAGAACAATAGTTTATGTGATGACGGCAGCACCACTGCAGGAAAAATACAGGACTGCTTCAGTGGTCTTCTGACAAAAGGTTCTGAATCACAGAGCTTAACTACTAAAGACATACTGTGTTCCAGTCACTGGCAATCTCCATGAAGATAAAAATGGACTCTAAAGTCAAGAATCCTGGTGATCCACAGTCACAGAGGCATGGCATCCATCTGTCCACCAGTGAGTACTGGGGACTGGGTCAGTAATGTGGGCTACTCACCTTACACCAGCCCTCATTGCAAGCTACAGTGATTGGCATGAAGGGAATGCATGGCAGACATCAGAGGAGTGTCACTGATGTCTAGGATTTCAAAGCCCTTGCTGTGCTCAGTGATGTTAGTGTCAACTGGAATGTTTTTGTACATACTTCACTTCAGACTGTACTTGCTGAAAGCTGGCTGCCTCGACCACTAGACCTACATCTGTCACTATGTGATTACTCATTAACAGATGTGAGGGTAATATGTACTTGTACTTCTCCAAATGTAAATAATCTCCGTTTGATTATTCTCATTTAGTTGAGTAGCAGTGTTACACCTATGTAGTGCGATTTTTTTTTATTGTGTTCTGCCAGCATTATTTGTTCTTGCAACTCCTAACAAAGTCTGCAAAACAGATACTTCCCCTCCCTGACAGCAGGGCACCATTGTTACCAGCTCAACAGACACCTGTAATCAAAGGCAATAGCATTTCATAAGTGATGCAGGGAAGTTACAGCTCTTCATCCCATACATACATTCACAAGGACGTATGTCTAGGCAATCCTGATTCTCTATCACAGCTCAGAAATAATTTCCTTAGTTACACCAACTTGTTCATGCACTATTTCTGACAGAGTAGTCTGCAAGGAATTTTTAAAACCTGCTAACTCATTACACTCCCAAATAACTCGTTCTTCCTCATCACACTTTCGACATTTGCAATCTACCTGAGGAAAAATTATTTGGAGTCTGCTTGGGGTATAAAAATACCTATGTAAATATGTCTAAGCAAATATTCTAAATCTTCTAGTCTTTGTTGCATATCTGGACGCAATACATATATCTTCCCATTATTTCTTTGTGAATTGCTTAGAAGATCTATTTTCCCAATCCTTTCTAAACTCCTCTGATTCCTATAGTTATCATGCAATATTTTATATACCCCACTAATTATGGCTTTTTTAACATCAGCTTCTGTTCTAGATTTGAATAAAATGTTTACCTGTGTTGTTTTTTTCACTTAGGATCCCCCATTCCTTTCTCTTTGCCTCTACTCTGATATCAATCCTTGATAGGGAAGATTGTCTCTAGCTTGCAGTCCAAATGTATTCTTAGCCTATTCTCATTCTATTATCTTTCCATCTCTAATTATTTGCTCCAAATGCCTTGGTTCCTTTGCTTGCTTTCACCAGTAAATTTTAGTCCCCACTTGCTTATTCTCTGTACCCATAATTGCATTCATCCCTAATGGCAGAATCTCATTTCTCCATTCCCGTGTTAGCTTAGTTCTTAGAATATTTTCTGTTACTTTATGAATATAATATTCTGTATGATTATTGTTATTCTACTTAAGGATATGCATCCAAAATCCAAGTATCTCCTTATTTCTTGAGCTTCCCCTGTTTTGTCATCATCTCTTTCCATTCTTTTTTTTTTTTTTTTTTTTTCAAAACAAGTTTATTGTTTTAACATATAAGAGAAATATCATAACAATTTTATACAAATAATTAAAATAGGTATTATTATAATATTCAACAAAACAACTAAAGTATTTACAAAGACATCCACTACAATCAGATCAATTAATTAAACTAAAATACTGTGCTATTGAAATTAGAATTTTTTTAACAAATTTTGTAAATTATCCCATACAATAAAATGTGATGTTTTTCTAGTTGATCTCTTTCCATTCTGAATTATAGCTTTCTCTTTGTGCTAAGTATAGGAGCCTTAACTCTGTAGCCATGAAATACCCATTTAAATCAGGTAATCCCAAGTCACCTTATTCTACTGTAAGAATCAAGTTATCCCACTTGACTCTTGCCCTGTTCCCCTCCCAGATAGAAGTGCTCAACTCTTTATTAATTTCTATCCACAATGTCTTCTCTGCTTGACCTGTGTTTAAAACTAAAGGGCCTAAATACATTTTCACTGCTTGCATCTTGTTGTCTATATCCATAAAATAGAGCTTCCAGTTTCTCAGTTTTTGTATTATATTTTGTTTAGTCTCTTCCCACATATCCTTAGCTCACATAACAGAATCATTTTTAATCCATACTCTTAAATATTTCATTTTATCATGTCCCCATAAATATTGTTGAACAATTTGTGTGTGGGTACATAGCTTAACTATTGCCTTAATTTTGTCTCCATTAAGTTTGCACTCTGAAAAGATATGAAACTGTCTCAGAATATTCCACGATATCCATCAACGTCCATTTCTGGTTTTTCAGATACAAAATAATATAATTTGCAAATAAAGCCAACATTTCTTGATTACCATGCCAACTATATCCTTGAATTTCCAACTCCCTTATTTTCTTTGCCAATAGTTTTAAATATAACACAATTAATAAAGGGGAAAGATGATACCCCTGCCTGAGTCCACTTCTCAAACAGAACTTATCAGAGAAGAACCTATCAGAGGTGAACCCTCCCCTCACTGTAATTTTTGCCTCCATTCTCACCTGTATCCTCCTAATAAACCTTATTATTTTATCAGGGAATAGAAATGCTTCCATTGCCATGCTCAGAAAATCCCAGTTTACTGTGTCAAAAGCAACAGTGGTATTTTCTTTCATTCTAATTCATTCTGGATCATCATTGTTATATTAATGTTGTCGAATGCTTGCCCCCTCCACAAAACCACATTGATACAAATCTAGCAATTTTGGCATCACCTTTGCCATTCTTTTAGCAATTACAAACATAAGCACTTTCTAATCATGGTTGACAATTGAAATGGGTCTATACATAACTAGATCTGATGTGTCTTTACCTTCTTTAGGTATTACAGCTACCATTGCTTTCTTCCAGGATGTTGGTACTTCTCCTCTTCTTAAAATACTGTTAAACAAAACCTTCCAGATCTTTGTCACATTCTTCCCTCTTAGCTTCCAAACTTCCATAGGAATACTATCTGTTCCTGGAGACTTTCCTGTAGATTGCTTATGCATCACCATTTTTATCTCATCTCCTCTAGTCATAACTGTTGATTATTGATCCACATCTGCCTCCAACCTTTGCATATTTAATTGTTTCATAAATATTTCCATTTGTGCTTTTTGTTGATTCCCACATTTCTCTGATTTATACAGATTTTCATAAAATTTCCGAAATGTTTCTAATACTGCTACAAGATCTCTTGTTATTTTTTCTTGTTGCAGGTTGCCTAAGCTTGCCAAAAGCCCTTTGTACATTTTGTTGCCTGAACCATTGTGCTAAAAGCTTTTGTGCTTTGGAGTTATTATCAAAAATAATTGCTTAGCAGCAAACTCTTGCATATTATCATGACAGTCCCTTATTTTTTCTTTAGCACTCTGTAGTTGCACCACTTCTAGTTCTGTGAGATTCCCCTGATTCTACAATACTTTAACATTTGTCAGTCCCTCTAAATAATTCTTGTTAAATTCTTAACCATATCTCTTTTTATTTTATTTCTACCTTATTTTTAAACTCCACTTTCATTTCATCCCTCTCCCTAGCTATATTTTCTGAAGACATTTCTATCTTCCATTAATAACTCCTAAATACTTTCCACTACCCATTCCTTAAATTCCACTCGATTTAACAGATAGGTAGGGAAGTACCAGTGTCTCATTTTTACTTCGTTATCCTGCATTTTTATTTTAGTTATTACTGGCTTGTGATATGGATGTGGTGAGAGAGGACATGCAGGTGGTTGGTGTGACAGAGCAAGATGCAGAGGACAGGAAGAAATGGAAACAGATAATCCGCTGTGGCAACCCCTAATGGGAGCAGTCGAAATTTATTTATTTTATTTATTTATTTATTTGCAGTTGATTTACCAGGATAGTCCATTGGGCCCAAAGAACCCGTTTTCAATCGAGTCCTAGGGAGAAAAGCTCCAGTACAGAAAATTGGGTACATACAAAGATTGTTAAAAATTTATACAAAATGGTAGATAATAGTCATAGGGAAATAAGAAGAAGATTGGATTGTGATATGGAAATTGTTGTCATTATGATCAGAAATTATTTTTCCCGCCTGTTATGTATAACAGCTTTTTTAATGGCTACTTTCAACTTTTGTGTTACACGCATACATTAATGATTGGCAGGTTGACCTTTTTTACACTTCTTGTCATATGCATTTGACTCTATATCACATCTTACAAGACTTTTGTTTTAATGAAAATCCTCCAACAAAAAAAAAAACAAACACTTCTCCAGATAACCCCCATGAATTATTAGCTTAATGCAAACACAAAAAAAAACTATGAATTTTCTGTTCTTATGTTAATGGATTATGCAAAGACAGCTTTTTGAGAGCACGGACCAATCCAAATTCATTAGGTGTAGCAATATCTTCAGCCACAGAATTATAGTAGATATTTATTGCATCTCTGGTCCTGGCAATTTGTTTGCTGAAAGTATACATACCTACAAATATTTTGGACTTTTGGTTTGATTTGCTGATAAATATTCTTACTAAGTACCTCCTGTAACTAGGCACCTACAACAGACTCTCCCAAATGACTGGTCCTTATATCAGAAGGTTACTAGAAAAGAAATAGTAATGGCTCAATTAGAATATGCGCTACCCCTTGTCGACTATCGATGTATCAGAAGGTTACTACAAAAGAAATAGTAATGGCTCAATTAGAATATGCACTACCCCTTGTCGACTATCAATGTATCAGAAGGTTACTACAAAAGAAATAGTAATGGCTCAATTAGAATAGGCGCTACCCCTTGTTGACTATCAATGTATCAGAAGGTTACAACAAAAGAAATAGTAATGGCTCAATTAGAATATGCGCTACCACTTGTCGACTATCACTGTATCAGAAGGTTATTACAAAAGAAATAGTAATGGCTCAATTAGAATATGCGCTACCCCTTGTCAACTATAGTCTTGACAGTGTGCAAATTCTGTGCTACAAAAATGTACTACTTTAGTGTTTCTGTCTCCAGATCAGAGCATACTGCGCTCTTTTAATGAGGTCCCAGTGATGACTGGTCAATGAGCAGCTAATACATGCCAGGGGAAGATACAGCACATGTTTTAATTGTTGGACTGCTGCCTGCAGAAACAAATCCAAAACACTGTCCTTTCAATTTTATTCTTCAGACAATGGTCACTGCCTGGTCACTGTACTACTCAAAATAGAACTGACTGTGTATGTCTTTTAGATTTTTCTGTTCTCCTAGACTGACTACCAGCACCCACCAAGGAAAGGGTGGGAGTGGCTGGTTTCAAATGCCAGTATGAAACATTCCCTAGGTATAAGGTGTAGTGGTAATGTGGTATCCTACAAAACTGAGGCAAGCATTGGCTGTATTTTACAGATCTTGATGTAGATTTTTAAGTAACCGCCATGCATTGTTTTACTGTGGACTGAGTGCATTTGAGATATATCAGTGGAATGGTTTAGTTTGTATCATGAAAACAAAACCGGAACAACCCACCAGACTAGGATCAAAAGCAGCACAGAGATGAATGAAAATATGAAGCAGCAACTCTGCAAATCAGTTCTATGCGGTGCAGGTATCTGACCTGTTCCCAAGGTATCACAAGTTTGAAAAAATCTTAAATAATAAGGCAGTCAATCTGCAAGGCAGTTGTACAACAGTTGTAAATGGTGTAGGCACAAATACCATAAAAAGGTGTAGTCCCAACTTGTAAATGCAAGTTCTTTCCTCAGTGAACGAAAATAGATGCAAGGAATTCACCACAAAAAACTTTAATCCACAGCTGTAAAACGCCAACAAATACAAAACACCAAGCGCTTTCGCCTGGACACTTCCAGGCTTTTTCAAGGTTAAAACACTACTATGGCCAGTCAGTATTTATACATTTAATGATCGGCCAATTAAGCTGTTGAAAAGTTGATTAGTTCAAATGAAACAATCATTTCTTAAAGTGCAATGGTGCAAATTTTGTTGCTAGTATTTTACTCATTTGAGCATAATATGCTAGTAAAGTTATACATGGAAGTATAAAATGCATAACTACATAAAATTTCAGTCATTACAACATGAATATATAAAAATAATATAATTATCTTTCTTTAGTTCATTATGAATCAAAATACATAATTAACTAACTGTTCTTCATGAAATAGTTTTGTTTTAAAAGGATTTTCATACTGATTTATACAAAGTAAAAATCAAATAATATAGTAATTAAATATGGTAATTATAATAATAACTATTTCTAAATCTAATTCATATCTATAAGAAATCTGTTTTAAACAAATAAGAAAAAATGATAAAAAGTACATATGACTAAAAACACTTAATTGTAAAAAAATTTTTATGTCTGTAATTCATTAAAAAATGGATTCATAATTTGTTTCTTCTCATTTTTAATATACTGTTTATACTGATAGTCTCATTCATACCTGGCTTTCTTGAGGCGTCTAATTTAATTTGCCAGGTTAACTCTCTAGTCTCTAAATAAGTTTCCCAGTCACCTCCCCTGGGATCCCTAATAACTTGTTCTAAGACAAAGAATTTTAAATTCATGTTATTACAAATGAGAGAATGCTTGAAAAAAGCATTTGTGTTCTTCTTTTTTTCAATTTCATATGTGTGCTCATATATTCGTTTTTTGAGTGACCTTATGGTTTTTCCAATATAAAAACCATTACAGAAAGTGCATGTGCCTAAATAAATTATACCCATTGTGTTGCAGTTGTAGTGCCCTTGTGCTCTAATGGTACAATTCCTGGCTGGAATAAAAATTTTTTCATCATTTAATAAGTACTTGCATTGTTTGCAAGCACCACATTTAAAGGTCCCTTTCTTCCTATAGGGGGCCACAGTTCCAAGGGCATTCCTAGTACTAAAGTGTTGTTCAAGCATACCTTTTATATTAATATCACGTTTTCTGATGAAAGTTAATGTGCTAGGTATATAATCTTTGATGTCCTCCTGTATTGTAAGTGTAGGCCAGAATGTCTGTAAAGTTTTTTCAATAAATGCAGCATCCTGGGTATAAGTATAACTAAAACTTCTATGTGCATCAAACGTGGTTATACTGTTCTTATTAAAGGGTAACAAACCCTGACTAAGTAAAGGTGGAAATTTAGAGTCTCTTTTTCTTGTAACTTCTTCTCTGATGGCATTAATGAACTGTATAGGATAGCCTCTTTCTATAAACATGGTAGTCAAAGTAGTTACTTCCTTTGAAAAAGTTTCCACAGTACTACAAATCCTCGATGCACGAATAAACTGACTTCTTATAATTCCCCTTTTAGTATAAATGGGGTGCGAGCTCTCAAAATGTAGAAATGTGTTGGAATATAAAGGTTTCCTATAAACAGTGGACTCAAAATGTTCTCCTTTACTGTCTTTTGTAAGCAAAATGTCTAAGTAATGAAGTGAAACTGTACTCAGTTCATATGTAAATGCAAGAAAATCAGTAGTAGTGTTAATGTATATGAAGAATTCTTTGAATTGTTCCTCAGTTCCATCCCATAATAAGCAAATGTCGTCAAGGTAGCGTTTATAAAAAAGAATATGTTGTTTCCATTTAGAAGAGTGGATATAAGTTGACTCCCACTTGTGTAAGACGACATTGGCATAGGATGAAGCACAAGGGGAGCCCATTGCGACCCCCCTTTTTTGCCTAAAGTATTCTCCATTGTAAAATATATAATTATTGTTAAGAATAATTTCCATAAATTCTGTCAAAAGATTAATCTGGTTATTGCTTAGTCCACTTAAATTTACTAACACTTCAGAAAACCAATTTATTCCTATATCATGAGGTATGCTTGGAAAGAGTTCTATTACATCTATAGTGATCAATAAGATGTCCTTGGTACAAATGTTCAATGGAATGCTTGCCAGGAATTCCCAGGAGTCTTTACATACAAAAGGTAGTTTAGACATTAATGGTTTGACCTTGTGTTCCACAAATTTACCTAAGGGTTCAGTAATGCCATTAGCTCCTGCTATTATTGGTCTGAATTTCAATGGAATAGTTCCTTTATGGACCTTAGGTATCCCAAATAAAATCGGGGTTTTAGGATGTGGAACATTCAAATAATTAAACAATTCTTCATTAAATACCCCTTGTAATAAATGATCTTTCAAAATATATTTAATATTCGCTTGGGCAACATTAAGTTCATTGATAGAAGCTTGTTCGTAAGTGTTGTAGTCATACAGAATATCATGCATAGCCATGTCATAGTCCAAGATTGACATAAGGACCATCCCACCCCCCTTGTCCGGCTTCATAACCCTGATCTTCTGTTGTTTTAATTGGTTCATAACTTCTAATAAATTCTTGTTGAAGTTAGGTGAAATGTCCTGCCTATTTGATATATTAAATCTCAGAGTGTTTTCTATTAGTTCTTCAAAAATTTTTAAACTCGGATGTAGGGGTGGGTTGAAAAGGCTAGATCTAGTGATATTGTCATTCATAGTGGGTTGTCCTTTAAAAAACAATGAAAGATTAAGATTTCTAATAAACAATTTCAGTTCTATCAATAATTTCGGGATGTAAGCTGGTCTAGCTGGAACATAATTCAATCCCTTTGTAAATAACTCAAAGTGTGCTGGGGTTATTTCTAAATCAGTATAGTTGTAAATACTGAAATTATTTGATGTAACCACAGTGCAGTTAGTGTTATGAGTGGAATTTAAAACCATTATGTTATCCATCATGACCTCTAATTGCGTGTCCTCCCCCATGCTTGTTGATATGGGGCATTCATGTTCCTCCCCATTGGTCTCCCTTGGGGATAGTGAAAACCCTGTGAGGTGTTGTTATTTTCTTTTTGTGCTATTCTTTCACTTCTCCTCAGTGGTTCTGAGTTTTGTAAGTTTCTAACATTCTGACCATCATTTCTACTTGCATGTTCAACATCACTAGTTCTTATAACTTGATTCTGTTTGGACCCCAATGGGTATGCTCTCCCTTCTCTGTATTCTAGAAGGTCTCTATCTAACTTTTTTATTTTCCTGTCAATGACCTTCTGACAATGTTGATCTACTTCAAGAAATACTTCATCGTATTTCTTTTTATGTCTAAGAAAGTTTTTATGTTGCACAATATTATCATTAAGGGTAGTAAGTTCATCTAAAAAAACATTACATTTATGCTGGTAGTCTTTAACCATCATGTCTAACATTTCTAACCCAGTCTGATTAAATAACTCAGTTAACTGTGTATATAAAGTCGAACCTATAGTAGCATTGTTAGGGAATTTAAAGCATCTGAGGCCTTTCGGCACTCTTTTGACATCAATACATTCCTTTAAATAACTAATTTCAAGTTGACAGTTTTTGTATGCATATAATTTGCTGCTAAAGGAATCAAAATCAACATCTAATTGCTGTACATTGTGCTGGTAAGTACCTTTGTTAAACTCCGGTCGGAGTTCAGTCCATTTTTTAAAATTAAACATATTGTCCGGTGCTTCACCATTCGGTGCAATATTGTTGTAATTTCCTTCTCTTTCACGGACTGTGCCTGTCCTTAAAGAGCCGCTTGTATTAGCGTCGCCGTTCGGCTCCTGCGTTCACTGAGGAAAGAACTTGCATTTACAAGTTGGGACTACACCTTTTTATGGTATTTGTGCCTACACCATTTACAACTGTTGTACAACTGCCTTGCAGATTGACTGCCTTATTATTTAAGATTTTTTCAAACTTGTGATACCTTGGGAACAGGTCAGATACCTGCACCGCATAGAACTGATTTGCAGAGTTGCTGCTTCATATTTTCATTCATCTCTGTGCTGCTTTTGATCCTAGTCTGGTGGGTTGTTCCGGTTTTGTTTTCCTGTTTCTTACCCGCTTAGTTTGTATCATGCTATAATTTTGCAAATTCTACTTTCCATATATTAGACTTTTTCGGTGCTTTTTTGTTTGTCTTATTTGACCTTTATGTTCTGAAGGCTCTTTTTGGCTAGTATATTTTCATAAGCATGAACATAAATAAATAGTTTGTGGACACTATCAAAGAAAAGAAAAAAAGAAAAAAATGGTCTGCTGTGACTAATTGCATCTTATTTAATTGACATGTAATTATTAAAACCCCAAAGCATCTAAAACCTTTGGAGGTGACTATGCAAAACTGAGACACTCTCACGGTGGTAAAATACAAAAACGTTTGATTTTTTTCTGGGGGCAAGTCCCCTGCACCCCTCAAAATATAATTACATATGTAATTCGAAAACAGAATCACTCAAACTCATATGAGAGGAAAATGTGAGAAAAAACACCACAATCATCTTTTTACTCTTCTCTAAGTCCAACCACCATGACACAGTGCCAGTGATCATCTTTTTACTCTTCTCTAAGTCTAACCGCCATGACACAGTGCCAGTGATCATCTTTTTACTCTTCTCTAAGTCCAACCACCATGACACAGTGCCAGTGATCATCTTTTTACTCTTCTCTAAGTCCAACCGCCATGACACAGTGCCAGTGATCATCTTTTTACTCTTCTCTAAGTTCAACCACCATGACACAGTGCCAGGGATCATCTTTTTACTCTTCTCTAAGTTCAACCACCATGACACAGTGCCAGTGATCATCTTTTTACTCTTCTCTAAGTCCAACCGCCATGACACAGTGCCAGTGATCATCTTTTTACTCTTCTCTAAGTCTAACCGCCATGACACAGTGCCAGTGATCATCTTTTTACTCTTCTCTAAGTCCAACCACCATGACACAGTGCCAGTGATCATCTTTTTACTCTTCTCTAAGTCCAACCGCCATGACACAGTGCCAGTGATCATCTTTTTACTCTTCTCTAAGTCCAACCGCCATGACACAGTGCCAGTGATCATCTTTTTACTCTTCTCTAAGTTCAACCACCATGACACAGTGCCAGTGATCATCTTTTTACTCTTCTCTAAGTCCAACCGCCATGACACAGTGCCAGGGATCATCTTTTTACTCTTCTCTAAGTCCAACCACCATGACACAGTGCCAGTGATCATCTTTTTACTCTTCTCTAAGTCCAACCGCCATGACACAGTGCCAGGGATCATCTTTTTACTCTTCTCTAAGTCCAACCGCCATGACACAGTGCCAGTGATCATCTTTTTACTCTTCTCTAAGTCCAACCACCATGACACAGTGCCAATGATCATCTTTTTACTCTTCTCTAAGTCCAACCGCCATGACACAGTGCCAGTGATCATCTTTTTACTCTTCTCTAAGTCCAACCGCCATGACACAGTGCCAGTGATCATCTTTTTACTCTTCTCTAAGTCCAACCGCCATGACACAGTGCCAGTGATCAACTTTTTACTCTTCTCTAAGTCCAACCGCCATGACACAGTGCCAGTGATCATCTTTTTACTCTTCTCTAAGTCCAACCGCCATGACACAGTGCCAGGGATCATCTTTTTACTCTTCTCTAAGTCCAACCGCCATGACACAGTGCCAGGGATCATCTTTTTACTCTTCTCTAAGTCTAACCACCATGACACAGGGCCAGGGATCTTTCACTAATGACATCTGAGTGTCAATCAACTGGCCTGCAACAAACAGTAGTGCCCCCCCCCAGAAAAAAGACAGCTAGCTAGTTAGACAAACAACCAAACAGCAAAGTATACACACATATTGGTGACAGTTGACTAGGTCAGTGCTGAGACATGGCAAGCTGACATGCACGGAAACATGTACTGATCCCCTGCTAACCTACCAAATGCCGTGCCAAGGTATAGGCGGAGAATATGGTGGCGGTTGGAGGAGAGGCAGCAGTAATCTATACTACGACAGACTGCTAGCTGTCTACTGTCCACAGACACATAATTAAGGCTAGTATGCACTGAAAGAGGACATCCATCTTTGGATATGGTGCACCAAGAACAGGTTAGTGTAGCCCAGAAAGAAACAGCATAATTCTGAGGCTGGGCTCTATAAGTGCATTTGATCAACAGCTGCTGGGGGCCCAAAAAAGCAGAGAAACTCATCCAGTTTTCTGCTTCCCTGATGCTACAGTGCATTTTCTAAAACCACAGTTTGCTTAATCAGGTACAGTCATTCCACTCTTGCCAAAGACTGCTTGCTGGCTTGCCTCCTGTTATGTTTACTGATCACCATATGGTCTTTTGCATACTAAAGGTCAAAAGAGGCAGACTAACTCTTGGATGTTACTCTGACCACATCCTTTACATTTTTTTAAGAGGCACTTTGAATGGATAGTTTTGTGTGGACGACTGAAGTATAACACAACACGAGTTGATCAAAATGAATGTTCACCTTTTTTACATTCTTACAGCTGGACACTTAAATACCTCCATTGTGCAAAACTGCTTTAACATGTAAGCTTTAAGCCCAATTCACATTTTATTATGGGTGATGTTTTTGTTACATTATGATTGTCCCCCTTTGCAGTTTTTTGTACCCACAGAAATTATGATGCCAAATATTTATTTATTTGTGTTTGATTACCCGGATAGTCCAACTAACCTGTGCAATACTGCTGTTCAGCGGAGGCTCAGGGGGAAAATGCCACAAATTTACACATTATAACAATAAAATAAAAAAAAAAAATTAAATAATATAGAAAAATATAAAACTATGCAACATGACAAAATTAATGACTTAGCGCAATGATTGTTTTCAAGAGAAGGGAGAAAAAATAATTATGAAGCAATGTAAGACAGTTACTGTATACGGAGAAGGAGGGATATGGAGGTGGGTATTAATGAGAGTGTAAAAGGCTACAACAAAGAAGGGACAGGAGAGCAAGAGGGAAGACTGTTAGAGCAGTTTGCAGAGACGGGTGTAGTGTAAGTGGAAAGATGACAGTTTAGAGTTAGAAGAAAGAGTAGGATTGGAGAATTCTAGGATAAAGAATGCCAGGCAGCATTACTAGAAGGAAAGAGCGGAGTTTACAGAAACATTTTTATGAGATATATGAAGAGCAGTAGAATAAAAGAAAGAGCTGTAACAGAGATTTTAGCCAGGTGAGCCAGAACAAGGGCAGGAATTAAACAAGTAGTCAGGTAATGTGATTTTGAAGCAGCTGGGGAGGATATTAGCCTAATAGTAGTACCTCTCAACCTCTTAGCACAAAAATTTTGACAAAACCAAAATATTGGGGGGAACAAAGGCAGAAAAATATGGGTAGATTTTAAATATCATTCTTATAAACTTAAGAGAGTAGACCGAATAAGAGGTTTTGTGTTAGCATGCATTTTCTGAAAGATATAAAGTCTAAAACTCAAATGTCTGTCATTATTTTGCAACTTCAGTTGTCAATGATTTGTCAGAAAAACACAAATTTTATGAGGAACAGTCCAAAAATGTGTGGCAATTATTTGGACATTATACAAAAATCTGGACAGTTTGGAGGTATGAGGGAGATCCACAATTTAAATACATAGGTGGAATATAGAGTTATCAAAGGTATTGTTGATTTTTTTTTTGATAGGAAGAAGATTTGTGTCTAATGAGGCCTTGCAGTAGTGTACCATTGTAGGAGTGGACTAAAGAAGGGGCATTTGTCAGGAAAGAAGAGTATGCTATGTGGCATTTTTAGTTTTGTACTGCTGATGTTATGTGAGAAGCTGTGTCAGTTTATTTTTTTGAGTGTTATACATTGATGACTTGAGTTGGGCAAATTGGTATCAGTTTACCAGTTTTGTTGCAGTTTGTAAGGATGGGTGAGGCATAGAATAAACTTGTATGAGACAGAAAGTAGCATTTATTCTGGATGATTGTGCAAAAAGACAGAAGCTTGGCAACGAAGGCCTAATTTATGGGGGAGAGTTTCTCACCAAGTATTGAATGTTGCTTGTCAAATTTTAAGTTAATTAGCGAAGATGACACCTAGTAGTTTGGTTTGTGAGACTATTTCTAGTTGAACATTTTGAGAGGTGAGGTGTGGATACTAACAGTGGAGATTTTGTCTGTCTAGGAGCACTAATTTAGTTTTGGTATTTGTAATAGTTGAGAGCGAGACAGATAGGTTTCTACAGAGGCGAATGATTCTCGAGTGATGGTTTGCAGTGAAGATGGGGGATGGTGAACAGATTAGAGTAGCATCATCTGTATATTAAATTAATGTTGTATGAGCTGAGGCAGAAGCAAGAGCATCAAGGAAAAGGGTAAATAAATATACAAGAATGGAACCTTGTGGGATGCCAGTAGATAATGGTAAGTATGTGGAAAAGGCAGAGTGCCATTTGACCACTTAATGGTAAGTATGTGGAAAAGGCAGAGTGCCATTTGACCACTTAATGGTAAGTATGTGGAAAAGGCAGAGTGCCATTTAACCACTTAATGGTAAGTATGTGGAAAAGGCAGAGTGCCATTTGACCACTTAATGGTAAGTATGTGGAAAAGGCAGAGTGCCATTTGACCACTTAATGGTAAGTATGTGGAAAAGGCAGAGTGCCATTTGACCACTTAATGGTAAGTATGTGGAAAAGGCAGAGTGCCATTTGACCACTTAATGGTAAGTATGTGGAAAAGGCAGAGTGCCATTTGACCACTTAATGGTAAGTATGTGGAAAAGGCAGAGTGCCATTTGACCACTTAGTGGTAAGTATGTGGAAAAGGCAGAGTGCCATTTGACCACTTAATGGTAAGTATGTGGAAAAGGCAGAGTGCCATTTGACCACTTAATGGTAAGTATGTGGAAAAGGCAGAGTGCCATTTGACCGCTTAATGGTAAGTATGGGAAAAAGGCAGAGTGCCATTTGACCGCAATGGTAAGTATGTGGAAAGGCAGAGTGCCATTTAACCACTTAATGGTAAGTATGTGGAAAAGGCAGAGTGCCATTTGACCACTTAATGGTAAGTATGTGGAAAAGGCAGAGTGCCATTTGACCACTTAATGGTAGTATGTGGAAAAGGCAGAGTGCCATTTGACCACTTAATGGTAAGTATGTGGAAAAGGCAGAGTGCCATTTGACCACTTAGTGGTAAGTATGTGGAAAAGGAAGAGTGCCATTTGACCACTTAATGGTAAGTATGTGGAAAAGGCAGAGTGCCATTTGACCACTTAATGGTAAGTATGTGGAAAAGGCAGAGTGCCATTTGACCACTTAATGGTAAGTATGGGAAAAAGGCAGAGTGCCATTTGACTGCTTAATGGTAAGTATGTGGAAAAGGCAGAGTGCCATTTAACCACTTAATGGTAAGTATGTGGAAAAGGCAGAGTGCCATTTAACCACTTAATGGTAAGTATGTGGAAAGGCAGAGTGCCATTTGACCACTTAATGGTAAGTATGTGGAAAAGGCAGAGTGCCATTTGACCACTTAATGGTAAGTATGTAGAAAAGGCAGAGTACCATTTGACCACTTAATGGTAAGTATGTGGAAAAGGCAGAGTGCCATTTGACCACTTAATGGTAAGTATGTGAAAAAGGCAGAGTGTCATTTGACCGCTTAATGGTAAGTATGTGGAAAAGGCAGAGTGCCATTTAACCACTTAATGGTAAGTATGTGGAAAAGGCAGAGTGCCATTTAACCACTTAATGGTAAGTATGTGGAAAGGCAGAGTGCCATTTGACCACTTAATGGTAAGTATGTGGAAAAGGCAGAGTGCCATTTGACCACTTAATGGTAAGTATGTGGAAAAGGCAGAGTGCCATTTGACCACTTAATGGTAAGTATGTGGAAAAGGCAGAGTGCCATTTGACCACTTAATGGTAAGTATGTGGAAAAGGCAGAGTGCCATTTGACCACTTAATGGTAAGTATGTGGAAAAGGCAGAGTGCCATTTGACCACTTAGTGGTAAGTATGTGGAAAAGGCAGAGTGCCATTTGACCACTTAATGGTAAGTATGTGGAAAAGGCAGAGTGCCATTTGACCACTTAATGGTAAGTATGTGGAAAAGGCAGAGTGCCATTTGACCACTTAATGGTAAGTATGGGAAAAAGGCAGAGTGCCATTTGACCGCTTAATGGTAAGTATGTGGAAAAGGCAGAGTGCCATTTAACCACTTAATGGTAAGTATGTGGAAAAGGCAGAGTGCCATTTAACCACTTAATGGTAAGTATGTGGAAAAGGCAGAGTGCCATTTGACCACTTAATGGTAAGTATGTGGAAAAGGCAGAGTGCCATTTGACCACTTAATGGTAAGTATGTAGAAAAGGCAGAGTACCATTTGACCACTTAATGGTAAGTATGTGGAAAAGGCAGAGTGCCATTTGACCACTTAATGGTAAGTATGTGAAAAAGGCAGAGTGTCATTTGACCGCTTAATGGTAAGTATGTGGAAAAGGCAGAGTGCCATTTGACCACTTAATGGTAAGTATGTGAAAAAGGCAGAGTGTCATTTGACCACTTAATGGTAATTATGTGGAAAAGGCAGAGTGCCATTTGACCACTTAATGGTAAGTATGTGGAAAAGGCAGAGTGCCATTTGACCACTTAATGGTAAGTATGTGGAAAAGGCAGAGTGCCATTTGACCACTTAATGGTAAGTATGTGAAAAAGGCAGAGTGTCATTTGACCGCTTAATGGTAAGTATGTGGGAAAGGCAGAGTGCCATTTGACCACTTAATGGTAAGTATGTGAAAAAGGCAGAGTGCCATTTGACCACTTAATGGTAAGTATGTAGAAAAGGCAGAGTGCCATTTGACCACTTAATGGTAAGTATGTGGAAAAGGCAGAGTGCCATTTGACCACTTAATGGTAAGTATGTAGAAAAGGCAGAGTACCATTTGACCACTTAATGGTAAGTATGTGGAAAAGGCAGAGTGCCATTTGACCACTTAATGGTAAGTATGTGAAAAAGGCAGAGTGTCATTTGACCGCTTAATGGTAAGTATGTGGAAAAGGCAGAGTGCCATTTGACCACTTAATGGTAAGTATGTGAAAAAGGCAGAGTGCCATTTGACCACTTAATGGTAATTATGTGGAAAAGGCAGAGTGCCATTTGACCACTTAATGGTAAGTATGTGGAAAAGGCAGAGTGCCATTTGACCACTTAATGGTAAGTATGTGGAAAAGGCAGAGTGCCATTTGACCACTTAATGGTAAGTATGTAGAAAAGGCAGAGTACCATTTGACCACTTAATGGTAAGTATGTGGAAAAGGCAGAGTGCCATTTGACCACTTAATGGTAAGTATGTGAAAAAGGCAGAGTGTCATTTGACCGCTTAATGGTAAGTATGTGGAAAAGGCAGAGTGCCATTTGACCACTTAATGGTAAGTATGTGAAAAAGGCAGAGTGCCATTTGACCACTTAATGGTAATTATGTGGAAAAGGCAGAGTGCCATTTGACCACTTAATGGTAAGTATGTGGAAAAGGCAGAGTGCCATTTGACCACTTAATGGTAAGTATGTGGAAAAGGCAGAGTGCCATTTGACCACTTAATGGTAAGTATGTGAAAAAGGCAGAGTGTCATTTGACCGCTTAATGGTAAGTATGTGGGAAAGGCAGAGTGCCATTTGACCACTTAATGGTAAGTATGTGAAAAAGGCAGAGTGCCATTTGACCACTTAATGGTAAGTATGTAGAAAAGGCAGAGTGCCATTTGACCACTTAATGGTAAGTATGTGGAAAAGGCAGAGTGCCATTTGACCACTTAATGGTAAGTATGTAGAAAAGGCAGAGTGCCATTTGACCACTTAATGGTAAGTATGTGGAAAAAGCAGAGTGTCATTTGACCGCTTAATGGTAAGTATGTGGAAAAGGCAGAGTGCCATTTGACTGCTTGTGAGTGGCTGCTGAGGTGGCTGCTGAACCAGCTGTGTGAAGCATTGGAGAAACCTTGAGGGTGAAGAGTATGTAGTAATTTGGGATATGAGACAGTATCAAATGCTTTGGAAAGGTCAAGGAAGAATAGGGGTATGAGTTTGTTTTCCAATTCTCTTTAGGAAGATAGCATTAAGGAAAGAATGTAGGGATATGGCAGTGTTATGATTATGGAAAAATACATGCTGGGTGTGTGAGAGGAGATTGTTGGACTGCAGGTATTGAAGAACCTGATCATAGACACACCTTTCAAGAATTTTTGACTGAGGTGAGATAATTGCAATAGTATAGAATAGTGACATTTCTGTGGAAGTACCTCTTTGATTTAAACATAGAATAAAGGATTGCTTCCACAGTGGGGGGGGGGGGGGGGGCAGTTGCTTCAGATATTGAATGACTGATGAGTATGGCAACTGGATAGGAGAGAGGAGTGACTGCTTAGGTACATTAGTGGCAGATTATCAGAGGCTAGAGTGTTTGGTATTAGCATTCTAAGGAGTTTTTCAATACTTTTTGTTGATACTGGGTGTAAAACAAAAGACATAAGATTTGATCATATTTGTGGATATAGTATAAAATGCATGCAGTTGTATTTCTAATCTAGTATTACTTGCAGTCATAGCTCTCATCTTCTTTACTAAAGAATTCTAAACAAAACCAAAAAAATGTGGGTGGGGTGGGACAAAGGGCCAAAATCAGGGACAAATTTGGAATATTATTCTTATTCACTTAAAAATAACAGGACAAGAGGATGTGTATCAACATGCACTTTCTGAACCATAAAATGTATGAAACTCTAACGTCTGGCATTACTGACTGGCATCCTCAGAGATTTACCAGAAGGACAAGGCAAAAATGTGATGCAACCTGAGACATTCTGCAAAATCAGGGACAGATGAGTGGCGTGCTTGCAGTGTATCATCTCATTTGCTGATGATTTCTGATCCCAGTATAAGTGGGTAACCCATGTTTATCCTTCACACAGTACGGCAGTAATAAAAACAAATGCAATTATTTCTGAGAATCAAGTGGCAGCGTGTAGCTACACTGTAGATGCTGTGTATTTTAGTAAACAACCATGATTGGACATGCATTTCATTTCAAGTGTTGTATACTGCATTGCATGCTATGAATTTTATGAGTGCCTAATAACTTTATGCTGCAAGACAAAGAAACATGACTTTAACTATCAGCTATGTTCGATGCATTCCAAGACAATGTCGAAAACTAAGCAGATGATTTCTGATCCTGATTAGATGTACCCTGAGAAGCTGACACTACTGATGACTCAGAAGCCTTTAGAGAACAGCAATTATATCACAATGAGAGCATTTCATGCATTCTAAGTTGTTTCCATTTTTTTAGATAAACATACAAAACGTTCCCTCCCTTAGTCTAAAAAAAGGCCTATGTTTTGTGAAGAATGTGGTGATGGTAATAAATAATGATCTAAATCATGATCGTCTTCCACTTTGTCAGCTAACTTGCTTGACGTAATTTTTAGAAGAAAAGACGCATGAAGAACGTATGGGCAGTAATCCATGTGAGAGGAATTGTGCTACAAACTGTTACGATGATAAGAGTAGCTTAATAAACACACTATTAAGATTTGACATATGGCAATGTTATAATGTTATGTCTGCACAATTGGAGCAAACTAGATTTGTTCTGGAATTTTGCAGTTTAATTTATGAACCATTTAATTGTTTAAAGAGGTCCCACTGGGTTTATGTACTTATCCCAGCAGCCTGGTTCTGAAAATTAGAATGTGTCAAGCCATACTGCATCTATTTTTTTTTTTTACAGAAGGGAGATATGACTTATAGTATAATCCGATGGTCTGATAATTTAAATGTGTGAAGATACGGCATGTATACTGCTCAACTTGCAGACATTGAAAATAGGAACAAAGGCCCTTGAAAAGTACAGACATCCGAGTATCATAAAACTGTATGGGGTACTACCCGGAAACACATATTTAAAGAAGAGAGAGTGACAAACATGGTGGAAAAATATAACACATTATCAAAGAGAGAGAGTGTAAAATGTATAGAGTTTAATGAACTGTATTATAAAATTCTATGAGACAAGGTAATTTATTTTTGATTCTAAAAAACTGAGATATTAGGATGTGCACCCTCTTTCTTTAAATTATTGTTGCCACTAGTATGTTGGTTATGTAGTATAATTTTCTGTGTACCAGACAGCTTCAAAAATCACATGTGATGAGAGGATTCAGAAAACTGAGTAAAGGGGTACATCATGCCAGAAAATAGGGGCATATTTCCATCAATAGATACATCATGTGCAGGGGTAAACTGGGCCAAAAATAGGAATGTGTCTCCAAAACAGGGACAGTTAAGATGTCTGAAGACACATATAGGTGATAATGAAGTGTAGGGTCACTAACATCAAGCCAGGGGTGTAGCCAAAGAATATAATTTTGTACTTGGGTGCTCTTATTCCGTTCGATTCTCAGCTAAAGCATCTTCTGTGTGGAGGCATGTGTGAATGGGTGTGCCTTTGTTGAAGGTTGTGCGTCAGGGCTGGTAACTCGGCACGTAGAAATCCGCTACCAAACATTAGTGGACCGGAGTTCCGCTGTGGCGACCCCTAACCGGGATAAGCTGAAAGATACAACAACAACAACAACAACTTGGGTGCTCTTATTGCTGCCCTCCAACACACCTTGTCATTTCCAAAATTGAAATATCTCCCCCACCCACCGAGTACTTAACAAATATTTGCATCACTTTCTCTCTAAAACCATTAAATATATATTTTTTCAGTCTATGAGAATGTAGTTAACACAGCTGTGGACATATGGCCTATAAAACCCAAGGTTTCTCTAAGTAATGTACAGAAAATTTGTATTCAGTACAGTACAGAGAGTATGCCTAGCTACACCCTTGCATTAAGCAACTTCATTTTAGTATGAATTTATTTTGGACTCACTGTGTTTACCACATTTTTATACAGAATTAATTTTTTTTTTGAGTTTGGTTATTAATTCTTGGTAAATCTGCCAATGTTATTTTGTGTGTAGTTTGTACTTTCTTGTTGTAGTACAACATACACAGTGTAATGACTGAACACAAATGTTGCATAACAAAGGAATGAAAATCTCAAATCACCTCTGATGGCTACCTGAATGATGGCCCCTCCTGTTCGACTGTCTTCCTGATGATTGGGAACAAATGGATTGATTGATTGGAAAGGAGTAATGATTGACAGATAAGAGGGGTAAAGTGGGCAAAATAATATCTTCCCATTGCACTAATGGCCATGTCAGTAACTGGTACCCTTATATTTAAACACCTGTACAGCAGACACTGGCTACCCCTAAACCAGTAAATAAACCTGCACTCAGCCATGAGGATCCTTCTCTTTTATTTGTCATACACAAGTGTCATCTAAATTCCACAGTACTCCTTACTGTCCAGGTCTTTTCATGTCATGTACTTTAACTATGGAGTACTAATTCAGTGATATTAGAACTGCTCCATTTAATGTATTTGAACTTTTTTGACCTGAAACAACATTTTGCTATGAAGGTTAATTTTATCTACTGCTTTGAAATGTTGTTTTTCTTTCGGCTTTTCCCGATTAGGGGTCGCCACAGTGGAACTCCAGTCTGCTAATGATTGGCAGTCGATTTTTATGGTGCCGAGGTGCCAGCCCGACAGCCAACTTTCAACAAAGGCACGCCCACTCACGCATGTCTTTTGAACACCACTCGACTGCGGGGAGGACATGCAGACTACACACAGAGGGCGCTCCAGCCGAGAATCGAACAGGAGAACCTCTTGCTGTGAGGTGACAACGCTACCGCTGCACCACCATGACTTATCTATCTACTGCTTTGAAATAATTAATTTAATTAAATGAAATTTATTAATTCACACTGGATGGCATAACAGAAATCATATCCCTAACTACAGACCAACCTCTAGTTGTCTGGTGGTCCTCTTCTTATCTAACTGGTATCTTCTGATGGGAGTTGTACGATGATATAGTTGTGACTATTTAGTTTGTTTGCAGTGTCTAACTCTGTTATAGTTACATTAAATATTTATGGTTGCATTACTTGTATTATGTGACATTTAACCACTGTTTTGTGTTATGAATGAACTATTACAGTCACTTAGGTTCACAGGTACAGAGATACTTACTAGCCTATTTATCTGTGAGGATCTTAAGAGGATCTTAAGAAGCCTAGCCTTAATTTCCTTTGGTAGTTTTACCCTTATATTTTGCGTATGACTCACACGGAGCTGGACCAAACAAAGATATGTTGGGACATTCACATGTTCCCCCATTTATAAGGCACAGTGGTGTTTAACATGGGGTGGATAAGTAGTTACCCATCCATTCATTCAAATTACTTTTGAATACAGTAAGAGAAGTATTTTCTTTTATGTGGAGTGGAAGGTGATTCCACAGAAGCTATATTTTCTGTGATACATACCTATCCCCACAACATGTTCTATTTATTTTACAAAACAGGTTGAGATCTCTTGATCCTAAGTTTATGATACCATTGGAGTTGCAAATGTGTAATAGGTCTGATAGAATATGGTCTATACTTGAGGCATTGTTCACCTCTCGGTAGCCTATATGATACTGAGGAATGGGACAAAGCTTTGAGACAGTCTGCATAACTTTTACGTTTTAGGCCCTTCATTTTTGAGAAAGTGCTGTGGTTATTCCAGTTGTAACAAGTGTTTGGAGATATATATACTGAAAAAGGCATTATAATTAATGAACGGCTTAATGAATTCTGACTACAGTGGAATGATTACATCCCTGGACCTGGACATAATATCTTTACACAGAAGCTGTGCGATGGCAAAGGACTTTCTTACAACAACGTATAAAAGGTTATAAAAGGAAGTTCGTTGTACACATAGGTTCCCAGATCCCTAACTATGGGCTTAATTTTCAGGGATATTTTGTTAATGTGATAGTTACAAGGGGAGTTATACTTGCTAAAGGATATGATTATACACTTCTAGTCCACGGTTTTGATGCCAGCAATTTTTTTTAGATTGTCCCTTTTGGAGAATATAGGTATCCTCTGGGGACTTTCTGATGGCATAAAGTTTGTAGAACTTATGTTCTAAATTATCGTTTTAATTAGGAAATGGCTGACAATGGGGCCTAGTGGTACAGACTACCTTCTTCTTCTTTTGGCTTTTCCCGTTATGGATTGCCACAGTAGAACAACAGTCCACAGAAAGATTGGCAGTGGAATTTTACAGTGTCAAGTTGTCAGCCCAGCACCCAACCTTCCACAGAAGGCACATACATGCACAGACTCACACCTAGGGCCAATTAAGAGTGTCCAGTCCACCTGCAGCATGCCTTTTTTTAGGGGGGAGGAAATCAGAACACCTGGAGGAAACCCAAATCGAACTGGAGAACCTCTTACTGTGAGGTTACAATGCTAACCACTGCACCACCACAGCCACCCTGGTACAGACCACCTACATGCTAAAAATAATGCGTGCATACATACACACATACACACACACACACGTGCATACGCACATGCACACCCACACACACACACACACACACACACACACACACACACACACACACACACACACACACACACACACACACACACACACACACACACACACACACACACACACACACACACACACACACACACACACAGGAATTAATAAAAAATTAAATAAAGTGAAACATAAATCAAATAGATCTTTTATCTAACATAGCACTACTAGTTTATGTTTACTCCTATATTGAACACTTTAGTAGTTTGCTGAATGTTGGGTGGAGACCAATTTTATTATTTAAGTTTATTTATTTCAAATGTAATTATATACTAACTAGTTAATGAGATGGCGTTTTTAAGAGCCTTTCCAACTATGGCCAAGGCCACAAGAGCAAAGGCAAGTGCAACATATTTATATAGTTTAGACAAATTAATCAACTAGCATGTTTCTAGAATGTGGGAGAAAACTACAATACCCAGACAAAATGCATATATGCACAGGAAAACCATTCAAAACAAGCATGGAGTGACCAGTGGGGAGGACTAAACCGTGGGACTGTGAGGCAGAGATTCTTACCACTGAGGCACCATGCTGGCCAATAATGCTGCTGTGCTGTATTAGTATTTTTCTACATTTAGATGTACATATCTTTGTATGCATTTTGATACTAAATTCCATTTGATATCACAACTGCTCACTGGGCAGTGTGAGAAACCTGCACATTTTAAAGAGTAGCTACAGTTGTTGTTGTTGTTTGTCTTTTGGGCTTTTCCTGGTTAGGGGTCGCCACAGCAGAACTCCGGTCCGCTAATGATTGGCAGTTGTTTTTTATGGTGTCAAGTTGCCAGCCCGACGCCCAACCTTCAACGAAGGCATGCCCATTCAACGCATATCTTTTGAACGCCCACTCGACCGCGGGGAGGACATGCAGACTCCACAGAGAAGGCACTCCCAACTCAAGCCGAGAATCGAACAGGAGAAGCTCTTGCTGTGAGGCAACAACGCTACCGCTGCACCACCATGGTAAACTAAAGAGTAGCTACAGTATTTATATGAATATATATGTGAACTTTTCCCTAGCTACTTCAGTAAATACACTTTTACTCTAATGTATGACGACATAACAAACATACAGTTATGTAATGTGCTTATTTTCTTTTTTATTGCAATAACTGCTATATGTTTTAAATACAGTGTAAGCATATATTATTATATTAAAACTAATGCAGGGGATGGAGACAGCTTCTCTGTTTCACAGCTGCAGCAGAAAAATCACACATTCATGCAAAGAGCCAGACCCATACCACAACCTGAAAGTTTAATGATTTTAACTGGACACTGCAAACCTGGCAATGATGTTTAGACAAGCTAGTATTTATTTTGCTATTAGCTACAGTTTGTGTTTTGGCAGCATGAAAAGTTACAAACAATGTAGCCAAGTTGTTGAACAAAATCTCAGGAAAAAAAAATCAGACAGCGTTTATGATTCCAGTCTCCCATATGCAAACCTCTTCTAATGTACTGGAATAAAACCATAGAAAGTCTGATAATGATTTTTTTATGTGCTTGTACTTGGAAAACATGACAGAAAAAATACAATAAGTGAATAAATCAGCATTTAAGGAATTTATCTTTGTTCAACTTAACAGAAGTCATGGTATATTGCTGTTAGCAGATGATATATAAATAACAACAAATTATGGTAATAAAATAAACTTTATAAACTTTCTCCCTTGTGCTCAATTTTAATTAGCTTTCAGTGGGGGAAAACAATGCAAGCAAATACATCTAAAACACAGATTTAAACAGTATATAGACAAGCTAACAAACCAATGATAAACCAAATCCCACATCTAATTAACAAATCACAGCACTGCAATTAAATTCCTTATGTAGCCCTTTTATATACATTTTTTTCATAGTAGAAAATGTAGTTGTTTCTTTATATCTCTAGAAACCCTTGACATTCCGTTCCAGTCTATCAATATATTTTACTTTAACTATTATTCCAGCTTTTAAATCATCTCAGATAAAATGTTGACATGATGCTAAGGGTTTTTCCAAGGGTCTACAGAAATTCTTATTGCTAATATGCTTTTACAATACTTCTTAAGTCTTATAGAAAACTGTCTTTTGGTCTCACCCATAACCACAAAGTGTGTATATAAACTACATGCATGGTACTACACATCCTGACATATTTTATTTATTTATTTTATTTTATTTTACATTTTTTGACTGGGATACTCCAACTGGATCCGTGTCCATTTTCAGTGGAGGCCCGGGGAGATAAGCTCCAAGGTATCAGATATAATAATACGAGTAATACAAGATTACATGAATGGTATTTCAAAAGAATACATAGGCATACCATTTTTTCTTGCATTCACAATAGCTAGAGCATCTGTAATTACAAATGTATTCATACTTTACTTATCACAAGGCTGATTACAAAAATTATGATTCAGTCTGTTATAATCATAATATTTGTATGTACAAACTATTAACCAAAACATTTTCATATAACTGGGATTGTAAGAATATGAAGGAACAAAAAAAAATTAAAATGGTGTTGCTAATTTTATAGCCTCCATGTAACTTAGGCCAGAACTTTATAGCTCATTTTGCCCACTGTTCAGAGCATACATTTTATTCTTTCATAAAAATATAATTTATTTTCTCTGACATTCTTGTTTCTTCACCTAGAACGATGAGCTTTACCAAATAATAGGTCATCGATAGGTGTAACACATACCTGATAATAGGTCTTTTGAATATCTTTAACTTTGTAAAGTTTGGTATAACCTAAAGTAAGTGAGTGTGTGTGTGTGTGTGTGTGTGTGTGTGTGTGTGTGTGTGTGTGTGTGTGTGTGTGTGTGTGTGTGTGTGTGTGTGTGTTTTTGTGTGTGTGTGTATGCATGCGCGCATGTATACAGTTTCACTGATTGTGGCTAAGAAATCACTCACTTTGATTTTGTCTAGGTCTTTCTCCATAAGGCTGAGATGAAATTAGAGAAGTTGGATGCCAATGCATACCAAATAAAAATGAATTAGCATTCATATTTTTCTTATATAGTTTGACAATTATTCTACCAATATTTTTACCAAATAAAAGCCATCCTAGGAATTAACTGTTTCTATATCCATCATGTAAAAACCAAAACAATTATTATAAAGACTATTAAAAAATTCCAAAATCTCAGCTTGATGACTCTTGTGTTTTAAAAGTAAGTTATCTATAAAACATTTATATAACACTACTTTTTTATCTAAAACAATATGTGTTATAATTCATTGAAAAATGTCCATGGTCAAATTAGTTACCATAGCAGTCTTCTTTTTCTATCAACAAACTTGTTGGTAAAATGTAAAGTTCTTACCTCCATTCAGGTTGCTAGCTGCATATGTGCACTGTGTCATATAAACTGAGTTACAAGCATTCAGTGACGTGTTTAAATGTACCACTGTTCTAATTATATAGCTTCAGGATTTGCAGTGTGTTGGCATTTCCTGGCAGCATAGTAAATTGATTGCTAAATCAACTCTCTAGTAAACAGAAATTTTCATATTTCACATAATTGCTAACAATCTTACCTACAATGCAGGCTCTATGTTACCTTTTACCTTGCTACTGGACAAATAAAAAACCTTATAACATCTGACATTTTATTAAGTAATAATAAGCAATGCAGTAATACAAAACTAAAACTAAACACATGACTAAAGCCAATTGTCTACAAGACCCCAATAACAGAGTACAAACCAGGTGAGTTCCTTTTGAGAATTGTCAAACCGAACTCTGTTGCAGATATATTAAGTCTCCACAGTACAAATAAGGCCATTGTGCGACAAGAGTCCAATTGCATGAATTTAGATCACAGATCTGATTAGCAGTCAGGCCATCTATGTTCAGAGATTCTCTCCACCCAGTCCAGATACTAGTCAGTTACTGATAAATTCATAAGTACAGACTGCATTCAGTAAAAATACTGGAATAAAAGTAATACTTTTATAAAAAGGCTATTTATCAGGCAGTAAGGAAAAATGAGGGGAAAAGGAGATCACATTAATTTGTGGAGACAGAACTACAGATGCCATCGATGAATAGGTTAGGGCCTATCCCTGAGTCAACAATTTCACTATTGTTTAACTGTTCTGTATGCCACAATTATTTAGCATCAATGTGCCCATCATTAGCAGGAGTACACCAAGCCATGGCATAGAACGAAATTGTAATTTAGTTTCAGAGAAGCTAGTTTAATCAGTTTTCAGTAAAGTGCTACTGAATAACATTTATTTAGTGCTATATTTATCAAAATTTCCAAGAAGCATTCGTGACAACAGGAGGTACTGCAGCAGATCTAGCTGGAATTTTGTAAATAATTATATGCCATTTGTGAATATCAAACTGATTTATACAAGATGCTGGTGTTACAAATGTATTAGACCTGTATGTCATGTGTATATCAAACTTATTTGTACAGATGTTAGAGTCGAAAAGGTATTTGTAAAGTGCTTGTGTTTGAAATGTATCCATAGTGTGCCCTACTGGAGAGAACAGAAATGTGCATGCACTGTTGTAACTGTTGAAATGTATATGTTTTAACAGAGGAAATTGGTAGTTTAACCTCAGTCCAGCAATTCTTAAAGTATTTCTGAAATGAAATCATTTTATAGGCTAGGCCACAAAGATGCTATCTCACAGGTTTCAATGCAGCCAGAGACAAAAAGTCTGTACTGGGAAGCTTTCCGTATTGTCTTTGTGGTGAACTAATTACTACTCTGGAAGGAAGGAGGTATGAAATAATTTTATGACTTCCAGCACCTGCCACAGATCTGACCAAAAGCCCTTGTGCATGTGTTTTTAGTTAGGTGCTAAATACTGCCAGCTTCCAGCAACTGGGGTTTGCATGGGAACTAGAAGTCAAATGACCAGAAGTGATGTAATTCTGCAAGCTATCCGAGAGGTAATATTTTAGATATTATTTTGACAAGTCTCTTAGTGAGATGAACATTCTGTATTCTGTCTTGGGCCTGACAACAAGAAGGACCATTCACCACATCATCTGCCTTGCTCTATAAATTAAGTAGGTAATAGTGATTCTGTTAGATTCAGTCAGGAATATAGTGAAGCTTAGTTTAGATATTGTTTTTCTTTATTTGTCTGAGCCTGTACTTCAATGTTATTTTAAATATTTCCTGTGTTTTGAACTCTGATGTCACTGTGAATATATATGTATGTTCTTTATTATTTATTATTAAATATATTTAAACCTGTAATTGTGGCTGATCTTTGTAGAGATTTGTAAGTTTTGAGAGTACTTGCATATTTATTGGTGACACTGTGGGGGCCACTCCTAATAACCTTACTCTTGGTCAAACTACCATTTGTATTAATATTATTTTCACTCAGTATGTTGGGTACCCTTGTAAGGGCTGTAAAGTAGCTGGCGAGGTGTTCCGGTGACAGTGATAACTATCTTATAGTCTAGGGAAAAGGGGGCATAGGTAGTAAATCTGTGCCAGCCTTTCCCAGGTGTGTGTGTGTGTGTGTGTGTGTGTGTGTGTGTGTGTGTGTGTGTGTGTGTGTGTGTGTGTGTGTGTGTGTGTGTGTGTGCAAATCATATCTCAAAGAGTGTGTGTGTGTCAGCTACTGGGGCAGGGACATGAAGCACTGGTTGGACAGAGAGAGAGTTGGAGGCTTGGCTTGGAGCCCTGGCTAAGGACTCAGCTCTATAGCTGTACCAGTGGGGATCTTACTGGGGGTCTGGAAGGAGAAGACAGACATAGAGAAATCCAGCCCCAGGCTGAGTGTATTCCCTGTCTGCTCTTGAGGGAAATTGTGCTTGACTGTGCTTGATGCAGACAGCTGCATCTGAAGATACTCTGTGTGTACCTGTTATCCTCCGAGTGAATGTCCTCCCACAGGTACCAGTTGTGAGGACTGAGGCTCCTTGATTACTGAACCAGAGCGGGAGGGTCATTACAGCATTTATTTTATTTTATTTTATTCTTATACACAGTTTAAGGGAACTTTCTAGGGTGTTTCCCAGAAGTGTGTTTCTCATGATGTGTTATAGAACTCAAAGGGCTACTGCCATGGGTGTATATCCCCTTCCCCAAAGTGCATTAAATTTGGAGTTAATTAGATTAGGTAGGGAGGCTCTCAATCCTTTCAGTGATCCATATAATCCAGGTATGATTATGGCTTGAATGATGAAGCAGAGTGGAAATGAACAGATTTTTTATTGTTTTGCCCACTTCAGAAGGGGGTATAGGGCTTCTGCCTGTGATCCAACATCCCCTGCAACTCAGGATACCATATATGCTGGCTGCCCCACTCGAACACACTCTCATTTCCCATTTTACCGATGGAGTGGACCCATTTCCATAGGGTAGTAATAGGGATGCTTAGGAAAAAGGAGCAATGGAAGCAGACCCAGACCATCTAGAGGTTACACAAAGAAGGCCAAGAAAAATGCAAGTTGGGTCTCAGGGGCTTAGGCTGCTGTAAGAGATGGGGGGGCTGGGTGACAGAAAATGTAGGGAGCCCTGTACACCAAGGTATCAGCATTTTGATGTCAGATCACATCTGTAGGTAAGTATACGTAAGATTTTGCTATCGATACAGCATTACATCCAGTACAGAGACAGTAACCAGAGCTGCGTTTGACAGAAAATATACAAAAAGGAAAGCTTTTTGTTGATACTGATTTATAAATCATTATAATGCCAGGTTTACTGTAATGCCCAGACTAGAAGTATTTAATAATCTTCCTTTCTGAGGTTGCACACATTGTGTAGTAGCAAAGAAAAATTGCAAAGGTAGCAAATGATCACTTGGTTCACATAATCCTTCCACTTGTCAACATACATAATATGCTGGGCAGCCTATTTAACATGCAGCTGATTCCTTTTTGTTATCCTAACATTGCATGGGTTGTCTTACACATGTCCCATGCACTGTTGAACTCTCTCAATATTTGTGTCTGTTCTGCACCTTCAGTTAGACTGACCATTATTCACAGCCCTTTCTGGGAAATAATAATGGTTTACATTTGGTGGGTCATCCTTCATGCATCTACAGATTGTATCTTCTTATTTTTGTACATCATTTTTATCTCAGCAATGGTATTCAAGAGGACAGTATGGATTGCACTAAGGTATACAGAAGCTTCTACCATGTCTTCCTTCCCGTCTTCCTCTTTAAGGGCTTCTCATCTATCTTCATGTGGATTCTGCCACAGATTGTACATTGGTTTTGCTACTTTTCTTTGAACTGCTGCAGAAATCATGGAACAAGTTGCACAGGGCTAGTATACTGGCAAATACTGAAATAAAGGCCCAAGTTATGGTCAAATGGATTGCACTAGGGCTGGATCTGAATTATGTTACATTATCCCAAGTTTGCTTACGGTTCACATACCAAATGCACATGATCTGTAGTACCTGAACACTGCAACTAACAAAATTCACAGTCAGAAATTCTGAGTGCCAAAGCCATCTGCAATGCAATCAGAGACATCTACCAAACAGCAATATATCAATCTACAAAATCATCAAAAGGTTCATCAACACTTCAAGAGCCCCTGTAAAACAACCCAAAGTGTAGATAATCACAAAGTAGCCACAGACAGGTGTTTCACACTCAGTGTGGAACGTAAGCAGTTCTAGACAGGCCGTGGTCAGACACACACAGGTATATATATGTATATATATATATATATATATATATATATATATATATATATATATATATATATATATATACATGCATGCATGCATGTATGTGTGTGTGTGTGTGTGTGTGTGTGTGTGTGTGTGTGTGTATAGATTTATTTCTGTACTTAACCAAATGCAATGCTGAAAACAAAATGCAACTCCAGAAATATGCCTCTGTTCAGTCACCACTGGATCTGGAATACAGCTGCTCCACAGTTGCTCTGTCAAGTAAGTTTGTGCTGTCGTCTCCTTAGGAAAGGCCTGCAAGGCCTTGGATATATAAACAAGTGCAGTGTTATCATGCAAACCCTAATGAGACCCAAGTAAGAGACTGGATTTCAAAAGGACTGGGACAGTGGAATCTATCCATCACAATGCCACACCTTGCAGCCAGTGCAGAGCACAGGATTAAAGCTATGAGGTGATAATAAGTGACTTCCTGTTTTCCAGGGTCTGATCTCCTTAGTCATCATTTACCTACTACTATATGTCTCTGACCAAGTCACTTAAACTGACAGTGGTCCTGGGCTACTCCTGATAAGGTACAGTTGTGTCCAGTGGGCTTACCACTTAACAAATAAATAAAATAAAAAATAAAATGTTAGTGTTACCATGATCTGTGTATATAGCCACACCATCTAAAAAATCACTGACTGAGGAGGAGGTGTATGAATATTTCTCAGAACTCCATCCATGAACAATGTCTGATGTAATCAGAGTACACTCAGGATAGATAATATAATTCTAAAACATTTGGTATGAGTGTGCTGCCTATGTAAATGAATGGATGGGACATTACAAAGGAATGGAAGTCAGGATGGTTATAGGACAGAATGTGGGCACTTTCATAGTATTTACCTCTCTCTCTCTCTCAACTCTTCCACAGACCACAGAACACTGATTCAAAATGCAGCAGAGTTGCTAGTAGGTAGCATTTCCCTAGTAACATATCATCTATCCTGTTTACTCAGATGTGCCTACTGAGTGTGAACCAGTACATACACATACACATATACCCAGTAAAAGGGTACCCAAAACAGAGATACCACATGTTATGGAAGGCAAAACAATGTGCTACGATTGTTATCCTTCTCCACCTAATCATGGAACAAGTTGCACAGGGCTAGTATACTGGCAAATACAGAAATAAAGGCCCAAGTTATGGTCAAATGGATTGCACTAGGGCTGGATCTGAATTATGTTACATTATCCCAAGTTTGCTTACGGTTCAGATACCAAATGCAGATGTTCTGCACTCACATATGGGAGGTGTTTCAGAGTGCACAAACCTAAGCTGTTAAGGTGTGCTCCACCATTTTATACCTGTGCTCATTAGAAACAGTACCTGCACTGATTGTTTTGTAACCAGGAGTAGAAAAATGCCTCCTGTGCCAGATTAGGTGGTTCTGTGATGGTATAAGGAAGTACACGTGCCATCATTTGGAAGTGCCTATGCTAAGCGGAGGATAACTTGTTTTGGAATCTAGCCCCCTGTCTTTTGGAAAAGACTGGGCAATGAGTGTTATTTTTATGCAAGTTCAAACCTTTATGAATTACCTGGCCCATTCATGTACACCAGGTATTCTGCAGTCGTGTAGCACTTGATTTGTAGATTAGCAAACAAAATACTGTGGGAACATCACACCAGAACTGTAGCTAGGTTACCTGGTGCCCTGTGTAGTTCCCCATTTTGGTGGCCTTATCAACTCTAACTTGAACAAAAAAAAAAAAAACAAAAAGGAAGGAAGAAAGAAAAAAAAGTGCCTTTTGAAAGCTGGATACTGCACTGAGGTCATGGCTGACATGTCGTAGTGCTTCATGTAAGGTATCGCAGCATCAGCGGCTGTAGATCACATCTTCTAATACTTTGAGCCAAGGCAGCCACACCATTTGCCCCACCTTAGCCTCATACAAATGCATACACATATGTACAGATGCACATGCACACAGCCACACAGACACACTACAATGTCTGTGTAGCAGAAGCTGGCTGGCAGTACAATAAATTGCTAAGCTGACAAAAGTCTAATGACAAGAAAGTTCTGTGTTTTGGCACATCTCTATATCCCTCTTATATAAGCATGTCCTTTTGCCATAAGGAATGATATATGGTATAGGCTAGGAAGGTGCCGTAAGCTTTGTAGACTTACCAGATGTATGGTATCCTTGGCAGGATATTTCCTGTATTGTAATGGATATTGCAACAGTGACCTAATGCAGAACATCTGTATCTCTGATGCAGTTTCATTTTATTTATTCAGTCGACAGACTGTTTTGTGTGGTTATTGTCTGCTGAGGGTCTGTTTTATTGGTGTACTTCCTTTGTGTGATACCCCTGGCTCATATCATGCTGATACTAACCCTTTGATCAGATTATCTACTTTAAGACAAACACAAAATATATACAGCTTCCAGCTTGTCTTTGAAAACTGCTGGAGACATTCATTCCTTTATTCATTTATTGATACCTGACTTATTGTATTCATTTTTAAACTTATTATATGGGTTGTTGACTGAGCTGGTCCTATTATGCCAGCAACCTTGTTCTACGAGGAGCTGAGGTGGTACTCATACTGAATAAGGGAAACATGGCCATGACACCAGGGAATTCTCTTACTCATTTTGATAAGTGGTACGGGAATCTTCTATAGTCACCTGAGCTACCACAAACTTGGAGAGATGGGGACTCAGTTTGACTTCTCATCCAAAGGAATGCAACCTCAAGAGTGCAGCACCCCCCTGCCCATGCTGCACTGCAGTGTCACTACTGGAAAATGGATTCAAATAATGGGGGTTGAAAGGACCTGTCGTCTTCTGCGCTTCGAAAACCAAGGGTGAGTGTCATCTGCTGGGCCACTGACACTGTAATTCTATCCTAATTTAGAGTTAGGAAAGCTAGAGCATTTCTCAGCAAGAAACAGGCAGTTTACTCCTGGATAAAACACCAATCCATCTCAAGATGTACAGTGCACTCACATCTAAGGGCAATTTCAAGAACACCAAGTACATCATAGTTTTGGGATGTGAAAAATGACTGTGAATGTTAGCAAAATCTCATGCAGACAGAAGAAGAAGAAGATGCAGACTCCTTACAGCTGGAACCACAGCTGGGGACCAAATTGTGGGAAGCGATGGTGACTATTGCTACATTACTGTGCTTCCCTATGTCAAAACGTTATTTGTTCGATAATCCAAACTGAGACTTTTTCACTATGACTCAGCCTATCAGGAACAGAATAATGAAGGCTGCTTCTCCTATGCCACCAGTGACCTTGGTTTGGACATCAGCTTGGGTGTGGTAATGGTTTTGGCAGGAGAGACAGAATAAGCTTATCTATTACTTTTCTCCATAATCTGACTAAGGTTAGAGTCATGGTTGAATCTGGGAATCTATATTGCAAATGACTTAACTATAAAATGAATCTGTGCTAGTAGATGTGGTAGCATTGGGGTTATAGCAGTGTACCTTTGGGGAGCGGGGTTACAGCAGCGTACCTTTGTCCAATTCATGACCCAGGTTTACATCTGCCTGGCTACTACAGGAAGTAATAAAAATTAAAAAAAATATTTCTTATTGAATGGCCTCATATGACTGCTGCTGATCTATCATTCCATTGGTGTCAGACAGGCACACAGTTCTAACACAAGTTGTAAGAAACTCTACAAGGCTTAAGTGTGAGAGCAAGTAAAGCAGGAAAAGAGTTCATGTGGTCTAGGATTCTAAATGTTAGGAATGTGCAGGAATGAAGCTGCCACACACCTATTGGTACTGGGAGAAAAAAATAAATCTGAGCATATAAACAAACCTTAATATGCTACCAGGACATAGCAAGCTCATTTTTATAGTAACAAGAGAACAGGTGAAGTTGCTCGCATTAGGGAAAGAATGCACATATATTTAAAAGACATCAGTTAACTTAGATGAGCACATGAAAAAAATAAAATAAAATCCTAGCAACAATCACACAGGCTGAAGAAGGGAAAAACTGAGGCCCAGTAGTAGCTGTGTGTAGGATCAGAGCTTTGATGCTTTGTAGATCGGGAGGGGGGGGGGGCACATATTTTCTGCATCATCTGCTAAATAATTAGATGTAACGTTGTAATCCAAGAGGTCATCTCACAGAGAGAATATACTGTGCCCAATCATTGGAATTGCAGAGCAGCTGCATAAGCTCAAAATATTCAGTACTGCTGTTAAAGCCCAAAAAACTGAACAGCAATAAAGGTAGGCGGATGGATGTAAGTTGGAGAATGAGAACAGAAGAGCTGAAATATAAACAAAAGGACAAAGTACTTCCTGACCCCGTCTCTGCCACAATGCACTTAGCAGATAAAAAGTGGTTTAATGACTATTATAAATGCAGCTATTTTTAGATTTCTGTAACATCATTACAACAAGAGATTAAAAGTAATTCTTTAAAAAATACATTACGGCCCAGATGCATTGAAGTGCTGATAGCACTGATTTACATAATGGCATTAAGGCATGTATCTGTACACAGCTATAATGAAATGCTTCAGAAAAGCAGACAGTGACATTCACATACAGGCTGCTATAACAAAAGCTTATAATTCCCTCTTTATAACCCTGTCAACATGCCACATGTACCTGGTTCATCTAAAAGTAATTTTATACAACCTGTTTAGAAGGCCAACCAGTAAAGTATATATCATATTTAATAGCCAGTTGGAATGTGACTGGGCTTTGTTTGGTTTCCTAACTTGCAGTTTCCACACTCTGACAGGTAGGGGCTCTTACTGATAAAAAAAAAAAAATAATATAAAAAAAAAAAAAAAAGGAAAAAAAATGAGTCATGCAAAGAGTATTTGGCCCTGTTTAGGTCTGAGTAGATGATGTCATAGTTTTTTTAGCTGGTATTACAATTAATGTATCAGAGAGCACAATACTTGTATATCAAGTAAATATTCAGAAGTTTCTAATGCATAATGAAATATCTGCAAATAAATTACTTTGGTAAATTAATACATTAACACTTATACATGGATTTATGACATTATTAACTATTAAAATAATGTTTTGGAAGGTATTTCAAAGACATGTTGTATGCAGTTTTCTGAGGCATGCATACATGAGCACAAGTTTAATCTGCCTGATATTCTATATGCTAACTCAAAAGTAAACTCATCTTTCCAAATTCTTATTTGTATCTGGCTAACATAGACTGCCTGGACATGTTCTCTGATATAGCTCATAAAGTGACTATATCCAAGAATCAAGCATGAAACTAGGACCTTTGAAACTGTGCATCAACATTTAGACAATTAACCCCCCACCAGCTCAGGTTTAGTCCTAAATGTAAGATTTGTACACCAAACATCTGTGCTGTCACCTCCCACTGTCATAACTTTTACTGCCTCCTATGGTACATCTCCTTAATGTGGAACTAAAGATGTAGCACATGTAATACAATTGTAAGATTCGAAACCTTTAATTTGACAGCTAGTAATATAGCAAGAATACATTCTTTGCTAGATGACGTGTGCCATTTTAATTTCATGGATTCATATGATGTGGGAAATTTGATGCCCTTATGCTAGAGAAATGTTGCCCTGTTAAAATGAGTCCATGTTTCACTACCTCCCATCAGCCAGAGTCATCATTTTACACATTTGCCTTAATTTCTTTTTTATTTTGTCAGAAACCTGTTGCCAAATGACGTTATCTGTCCCTGTACAGAGTGAATGCAGTTTTTGTAACTGGTTCAAAAAGGCTGAGTCTGAAACATTAAAAACAGAACAGCCACAATACTTGTTCAAATGTTGTTGATTCCCAGGCTGGCCCGCATACGGATTACTTTGTTTCTGCCACATTTCTGAATTGCTACAGTCTGAACTGCCCAACTTTCATGGGACAGTTTAATGCTTTGGTTCACTTGACATAGTCTGTCAAATACACACGGATTATACACAAAATACAGAAACTGCATTGCTTGTATTAACTTATAAATCATGTTAGCATTACATAAATTCTATCAAATGAAATCTGCTGGGATGGTGGGGTGAAGGGGCATTAATTTCACTGAAATCTTGCAATGACACTTGACTTACTTCTCTGCCATAATCCTTTAAGCATCTAACTATACAATTTAGAATAGAAGCACAAAACAAATAAATAAACAGCATTAATCCTAATACTGAAGCATGATTCTGACAGGGAGTTGTACTTGCCATACTAAGTAATCCTCAGCAGCACACTGGCTATAAATTACTGCAGTACGTATAGTTACATAGTCACTGCAAATTTTATTTGGCATTTTTATGATCTGTAAGTCATTTTGACTTATTACAGCAGAATGGACTTCAGATGCTCTCATTTCAAATTAATCTTTTGTTGTTGCCATAGTAACGTGCTACAGCTTCCGTTCAGTATAACCGTTGAACCTTTTGAAAATGCCATTTCATCTATGGTGTTTTTTGCATTATTTCTCTGGGGCATTCTGGGAAACAGCATATTGCTGACAGTGTATACAAAGTGTGAATATCAGTGCCACTGTGTATCTGACCATTAACACCAAAATTCCTTACAGGTAAAAATTCAAAGATGAAGTCACCACATGTAGGTTCTACTACTTCTGAAGTAAACAGATCTTAACTGAGTTAAGATTCAGTTACAGAGTAATTTCAGAGATGTTGCAACAAAGCTATCATTTGTGGCAATTAGGATGTCTGTTCTGCTGAGTTACTGTTCACACATATATTACTGTACACATCTCATTAATTGATGTTTGTAGTGGATTCATGACTTTGGCCCAGTGCCTGAAAAGGTCTAAGATCCGGTCCACTTACCAAACATGCAAATAAACATACCAGTTTCAATGGAAGCAGTATCCCTACATAACGAGTAATTCTGCCACACCAAGTTAAATATTTATTTTTCAGTAGTAAATGTGGAGCTAAACTACCACATTGTATGTTACACTTAAATCCTGAATGTCTAATGTGCTTAGATAAAAAAATCATTTTAACAAAAGACCATAACAGCAATGGGTTTTTACCACAGTGCTGTTGTTGTCAAGAGACTGGTATACTCAGAGCTGAGTCAAAAGTCTAGCAGTATACAGAAAAAGGAGACACACTTGACGCATTTCTTCTTCAAAGGAACAGAAGTCAAACATGCTTCAACAGCTTTCCTCCTGTTTACAGACAGTTGGAGATGAGCTCAGGCAGGACAGCTAAACATTACTCAAAGTGCAATAACTCCAAGCCTGTGTCAAAATGGTGACTGTACACTATTCCATGAACTTCTCGTAATATAGGACTGATCTTAATCACATGAAGGATGTTTAATATTCCAACCAAGAAATGACTCTCCAGATTCTGTACAATATTAATCCTTGTTTCCTAGTTAATACAAATGATTCTGCAGTTTCAGGCAGAATTATTATATGGCTCATAACATTTTACAGACTTATTTGGAAAAAATACTGTTTACTTAACAACAGTAGACACAACAATAAGTATGGAATAAGATTAACCCTGACTTTGTAAGTATAATCTTGATATACACTGCAGTCATTGATATATTTGTATTATATACTACACAATTTACTAATTATTATATATTTATGACAGTATAATATTTGTACCTATTACATTTATCTCTCTCTCACACACACACACACACACACACACACACACACACACACACACACACACACACACACATATATATATATATGTGTATGTGTGTAGTTCAGTAGTGCTGTGCAGTCAGCTGACTCTTCAGTTAGGCCAGGGGTCATAAATTCAAATAACAAGGATTGCTGAACGAGGACTAGCATGCTCATTTGAGAGCCACAATCTCAAAATCAAAAAGAAGGGTGGTCAGCATGTCTGGGAATATGGGACAGTAGCTTCCTTCATCCAGAATGTGCTTGTCTGAGGTTTGCTTGAGGCCTTTGGGCCCTGAGTTTGAGATCCCTGACTTAGTCAATCTGATTAAATGCTGTCACAGATTCTCAAATGGTCCTTTAGTTGACCTCTGAAGCTGTGTGACGTGATGAACTTTCTGTATGTGAAAGTTTTTTTTACTATAGTCACATTTGTGTAGCTGTGGAGTTAGTATATAAAAGTAAGGGGTGTGTGGGGGCAAAGCACCCACATTGAAGGCTGTAGGTGGCAGACCCCCCCCCAAATAAATGCGTGTTTTGGAGTTTTACAAACTTCTTTATGTGTAGCTGTCTTCAAGGGATTTTCATCGGCTATTGCTAAAAGTACTATTGTTTTTGTTCCTTAAGTAAAGCAGGAGTTATACAGTTTAACAATTATATACGCCTATCTGTGAGGGATGCATTTTTGATTAGATGTTAATGAGTTATTTTGGAAGATGAATGGGGTTCATATTGATCATTAATAACTGACTGTGTGAAGGACAAATACTTGTGATGCTGAATACTGATGACATACTCTTTTTACACACACACACAGAAACACACACACACACAGACACACACACACACACACACACACACACACACACACACACACACACACACACACACACACACACACACACACACACACGAATATATATGGATCCATGACATTTTGTTGAAATCCAACTTTACTGAATAACAAATAATACCCAAAACCTTTTTTTAATTGAAAGAACATCATCGTCATCATCAGCACCCTTTTCCCTGTTTTCTACATGGGGTCAGAGTGTTACGTCAAGTGTTGCCACGTCTCTCAATTCAATGTCACTCACCTACCTTCTGTGACAGTCACTTCTGACTATCACAAGTGTTCTCTCACACAATCCAGCAATCTCTTTCTTGGACATCTTTGCTTCCTCTTGCCTTTATCCTGTTTTTCCAAAGTCTATTTCACCATATGATCTGCTTTCCTGCATATGTGCCTGTAACACTGTAATCTATTCTCTTTCACCTTCTTTGTATTTGGCGCTACTTTGGCTTCTGCTTTGATGTCCTCATTTCCTCATCTGTCCCACAGATTGCATCCTACCACCCATCTCAGGCATTTCATGTGCATTACCTCCAGCTTCTTCAACTGCTCTGCCTTCCTTGCTCAGGTTTCTGTACCATACAGAAAAGTATAAGGCTCAGATCAAGAGAAACTGATTAGTCAATGCAGAAGTGTTGTTGTGACAGCCTGAGCAGAACTTTTTCTATGTTCTAAGAAACACAGAGAGTCAAAGTTCGCCAGAGTCTGCCTTAACAAACAGTAGGTGATGGTTCAAAGTATAAGTAGTCAAGATTATTTGGGATCAAGACATCAGATGGTAAAGTGTCAGAAGAAACAGGTGATACTTGCTCATGTGCAGTTTGAAGTATTTCTGAGAAGGTGTTAGGCGCAAAGATGATGTCAAAGACAGTGCAGTATGTAATGAGACTTGCAAAGGCACTGTCACCTGATAATGAAGATACAGGCCCACCTTTGACTACATGTGCCAGTGATTTCACTGTCTGTGTCCCTTAAATGTTTCAAGTGCATAATACCTATTGACTGTCAATATATTAATTTATCATTGCAGTGACAGCTCATGACTGCAGTAAACTGCACTTTAAATGTCTGCTGAAATGCATTGAGATTATACTTTATTTATCATCAAGTAAATGCTATTAAAATTCATGTAAAATGTGTGTTTGCTGAATCTCCCTCAGAATAAAATGTCTAGATATTACTTCCCTGAAAAATGGGATACAATGTAGAGGATTATGATTAGATCTCCAATTTGTAACAAATTTATTGTGTGTTCAACACATGGATGCCCAGAAATTTACCTTAGGAGTGAAAGCACCCATGCGGAGGACACATAATAAGGGGTTGTGATCAGTGAGACTCAATCATAATTCTTTGTAGTGTATGAAGCTTTATCTGCTACATGGATTACCAGTTACAGAAATAAAAAAGTGTACGATCAGAGTGTTTTACTGGCTTTCAAAAAACCTTTGAAAACTAGTGTTACACTTAATGCTGCCAAACAAATAGCAGGCAGATAAGGGACCCCTGAAGAACAAATGGCTTTAATGAGTATTGACATTTTTCACCTTCATTTTGCAGATGGCATAGACTGTTGCCCATGTCAGCCAGCTTTACCACTTGTGGTCTTAATACTGACCCCTAAAGAACCTCAATTGTTGCACATTCACTACTACTACATAGAGTTCAGAGCTGTGTTCCACTGCTATGTCACATGCTACACAAGTCATTCAATGGTGTGCCTAGTTGGTGAGCACATACTGCACAGGAAGGATTCAGAGGCTCGACAAAGAGGAGGGAAACTGCACAAATAAAAAATGCAAGCAAAAATAATGAATTTTTCTGATCATTTTTTGGAAAAGGGGTGCTAGAAGTTTACTAACACCAGACAGCAAGAATAGCCTTGTGGGAGAAACCGATTAGGGACTTTCATAGATACAACAGCCATGAAATTATTTTTTAAAACTGGAAGTGCCAAATGAGATCTTATCTAGAATTCGGTGGGAACTAAGAGAAGGACCACTGAAACTATTCCCAAAACTCATTAGCAAACCATGGAGTGGTCTTCCTATAGAGCAAAAAGGGGAAAGCAGAACTCTACTTCAAAGGAAAAAGAGCAGCATACATGCAATGACCCTGATCTCCAAGATAGGAAATATGTAATCCCTTTTCAAGGAAAGACTTATTCAACAATTGAAGGGCAGATGATTATTGGCTGTGAAATCAGTGATAAAATCATGCCAGTTCAATGACTGACAGACTAAGCTAGTGAAGCTAGAAAGGTCTGCAGACACAACTTATTTAGACATTTGTAATTTACCCACCATAGTGTCACACAGGGAGGATGATATGAAGCTCTTTAGTCAGGTGGCAAGGTGGTTTGGATAAATAGGTGGGGGATGCATGGCAGGTAACAGAGAATGAATCAATGTTGTCTGCAGGTAAAGAAACAGAAGTTACTATTGAGGTTCTTTAGGGGTCAGTATTAAGAAATGATCCTGTTTAAGATGCATGATGTTGTTTTCTTTTACCTAACTGTTGTTACCATGGCAAATATGTAAATTAAGAGGAGTCTCTACCTTCATAACTCCATTCATGAGGCAATACTCAGCTGTACATGACTGACAGAAGCCCGGTCACATGCAATATTACAAACATTTGTTTTAAACTACACATTACTGTAGCATGTTTTTAAGAGAAGAAATTTGTAACTATTCTAATAGCCTGAAAAGTATTCCAGTTACAGCAGAAGGAGCGACACGGGAAAATAAAAAGATTAAGATTAAAACTGATATAAAAGCGTTGTGTGGGACAAAGACTTTCCACAAACGAAACAGTTCACACTTTTCTGCTCTGCAAATGAGATTCAGTCTTTCACTTAAAACCTTATCTGGATAATATGTTTCATGCCAGGTGTCACTGGGAATATAAAATGCTAGCTTGGTTTCATCATTATTCTGCAAAGACATCTCTATTCCTTCATTATGACCAGGACAGCACTGTATACAGTAAAGGACAGCGAATGTTCATTACTGTCTGAGTATTCTTTATCAGTCTGCCATCCTGCTTGGGTTCTGGGTCCAAATATTAAATGCAGAGTCAGGGTCTCCAAGGCAGATCATTGTATGCCCTGGTAGGTTGTACCTGTCATGATTACATCTGTGTGTCACTGTATGCTTTTGTCAAGCAGTTGACTAATACAGTAACTTGAATTCTACTGTGTCACTGTGCTGTTTTCAATGCACAAGACATGCTCCTGTCATTAATAACTGCATGCTAAACATCCAACCAGTGTATATTAGAAACTACGAGAAAAACAAACAAGTACAGAAGGATGGTAAGAGGTCCAGCAGTGCAACATGAACAGATGCCTTCTCTGACACTGTGCAGTGAAAATTACAATGCACCTTCAACAAATACCTGGGCTGCTGACCAAGGATAATGTTACTGAAGGACGTTTCTATAAGCTATTTTAGAGAATTCAGTTCAAGTGTCATACTGAAAAAAAAGATGGTCAGGTTTATTTATGCAGTGTCTGTATATGTCACTATCTTTTGGGGCTTTAGCTGGGGTTAGATTTAAAGTTTAGGGTTAAGATTAGGATAGGATTAGGATTACGTTTAGTGTTACATTTAGAATTAGGGGTTTAGGGGGATTATACTTTATGTTGAGGTTGTGGGCGCCTATTTACTAGAAACTGTGTTTGCAGTTGTATATTTCTGTGGTTTTCTTTTCCTTTTCATGAGGTGTTTTTAAAGGAAATGGTTTTGGTGCTTTTCAAATGCATACTTGAAAATTTTACTTTCAGAGATGTGGTTCTTTATGGTCTAATATCAAACTTTAACAGCAAATATCTGTTGTTGTATCTTTTGGCTTTTCCCAGTTAGGGGTCGCCACAGCGGAACTCCGGTCTGCTAATGATTGGAAGTAGATTTTTACGTACCGAGTTGCCAGCCCTGATGCACAACCTTCAACGAAGGTACACCCATTCACGCATGTCTCCACACAGAAGACGCTTTAGCTGAGAATCGAACAAGACAAAGTCTTACTGTGAGGTGACAACGCTACCGCAACACCACCACCACAGTCATTAACAGCAAATATTTGTAATGAATAGTATTGCCTCACCTCATATAATGATAATGCTTTGCACTTTGGTCATCATCATAAACTTCCCATCAAACCTATCAGCTAGACTAATGCAGGTATATTAGAGGGTCTCCAAGTTTCTAAACACACTGCAAAAATTCATCATTGCATCTTCTCCAAAGTTAAGCATTGGCATGGGTGAAAATACATTGCACAGTAACAGTTATGAATAGCACAGTGCCTCGTGACTGACACATAGACTTCTCTTTCACAGCAGTTATGACTAAGTTAGGGAAGAGCCACCCAAACCCAGCAAGAAAGCTGAAGTTTTTTACAGCATATGTATCTCAGATGCTACCTAACTGTAACTTTTCTCCTCAGTTTTTATCCATCTATTTTATCACTTTCTTGTCTACCCTTCAACATATAGGTTCATATGTTGATTAAGTTGTTACTAGGCTAAGAATGACTAGGGCCATTACAAACCTAGTTGCACAGCCCAAACCATTTGGGTCCTAAGTATCATATGGGGTCATGTTAGTAGGCAGGTAGCTAAGGGTTTGTAAGAGGGGTGTTAGGATAATATTTTTCTTATTGACGGCTTCTGTCCATTAGGGACATGGGTGCCAGATTTACCGTTTAGTTGTCAAGGTTTTGTTTGAATAGGGTCAGGGATGAACTCTGTTTTACATGAGTGGGGGATGATATCTATCTCTCCAGCACCAGGTGCCAGTAGCTTCTATTTATGTCAAAAGCAAGTTTCAGATCCCTGGATCTAGTGTTTCTGGTGCTGTTTGTTTTGAGCATGTGCAGCAGATCCATCAGGACTAGGTCTGAGGAAGCCCAGTAAGCCAAGCCAAGAAACCCTCTCAGCAGCCTGTAGGAGACTGAATACAGAGATAGAGCCTTTAGGAGATCAGTGTAGGACAGGGTACTCGTGCCCTGCATTTTTCTGGTGAGAAACCTTTGTGGGTGTTCCAGCTATTGTAAGTGTCTGGTTAGTTACATGCCAAAGGAGTCATTGTATTCAATGACAGGTCTGATAAAGGCTGAGTAGAGTGGGACTATTACTTCCTTGGACATGGATGGCATACCCTTACCTATAAGTGGTTGACATAGAATGATTTTCTTATTATCGTAGCTACATGTTGGTCAAAGGCCAGACTGTCTGTCTACATATGTTCCAAGATCCCTTACTACTGGGTTGACTCTTAGAGACATTTTATCAATGGTGTAATTAACTTGCATTGACAGTTTCTCAAGCGGCATTATAATCCATTTTTTGGCACTGTGTTTTAGGCCACAGCTTTAGCACCAGTCATTTGCCTGTGTTAAACCCACTTGCAAGATGTTTGTGTCTTGGGAGGACTCTATAATAGCTCCCGATTTACAGTCATCTGGAAACTTAGCGAGCCAGGAGCCTTTAACATTAGCCTTGACTTTCTGAGAAGTAGATGCCAAACAGGAGCAGCTCCCCTCATGGAGCACTGAGGTATGCCACTGGTGACCGTTCTCTTGGTGGAGGTGGTCTCACCGATTCTGACTTCTTTGCTCCTGTCTGTGAGCTAGTTGGCAATACAGAGTTATGTGAGGGGTTACACCTAGCTTAGAGAGCTTGTCAACAATGCCTGAGTGGGTTATTGTATCAAATGCCTTAGTCTTCGTCCACATAAACAGTGTGCACTGTTTTAACCTAGACCATTATCTGGGTGATCGTCTCAAAGAAATCAACCAGGGATGGGTCTGCACTAATACATCATCTGCATGTGTTTATCACCAAGACTTTATAATATTCACTCTGCATCTGACCACAACTCTCCTCTCTTTTGTCAGAAAGTTGGACATTTTCTAACTGAAGTTAGTTGCTGTAAATCAACTTCTTATAGCAAGCCACTCATTGCATGACCATGATGCTTTGCCAGAGATGGTCTGCACTTGTCGCCCCTGGGATTCAGGTTACTGGCTAAGGCTCTTGCCTTTTTTAGGCAAAGTTTAAAAGACAAGACCACCACCATAACAGGTACAAGCATGCAAAATCTGAAGGTAATGCTACTCAATGCTAGAAGTCTAAACCTCAAAATGCACTCTCTCGAGGCACTCCTAAAAATGGAGAACGTCGATATCTGTGCAGTAACTGAGACCTGGTTCAAGGCTCCAGAGAGCACCCCTCCAATACCAGGCTACAACTCTTACCACACGTTTCGGCCACCAAACCAGGACCGAAACACTAAAGGTGGAGGAGTGTCAATATTCACCAAGGATATTCACACCACCAGGCTAGTTGCCCAACACAATGCATCTGAAATTCTCCAGGTGCAACTAACACTAGGTAAGACTGCAATCCAAATTGTAGCTTGCTACAGATCTTCCACCATACCCCAAGATTCTCACTACACCTTTCTAAACATACTGGAAAATATTAAGATAGAACCAACACCCTAATACTGGGTGATTTTAACTACCCTGCCATTAACTGGGAAAACTACTCCTGTACCAACACCTTTGCCCAACGGTTCTTGGAATTCATAAATCCCAACGCCCTGGATCAACTAATCCATAGTCCCACCAGGGGGTCCAATATTCTAGACCTGGTCATTACCAACATGGGAAATCGATGCTCCACACCTATGGCCACCCCCTCGTTAGTCAGGTCTGACCATAAGCTAATCACCCTTAACATCCAGATCCCACCCCCACTCCCCAGTAAGGAAACCTCCATAAAAAACTTCTCCAAAGCTAACTTCATACTACTCAAGTCAGAAGTGACAAACTTCATGACACCCATGCAGACGGGAACTGAAAGTTCAACTGCTGAATCCTACACTAAGGCACTGTACGAGCACATCCACTCATGCATGAATTGTGCCATCCCAAATAGAACCAAGGTGCTCTCATCCAAAAAAAGGAAGCCAATCTGGTGGTCCCCTGCCATAAACAAACTTTACAACAAAAGGAAGAAACTGTTGCAGAAAAGAGGAAAATCCCACGATGCAAAAAACTCCCTTACAAGCCTCAGTAAGAAACTGAGATCCCTCATAAAATCCTCTAAAGCTAGTTATGAAAATAAAATTGCCAAGGATTCCAAAGACAACCACAAGGCATTCTATAACTATGTCAAGAATCTAAATGGCAATGCTCAGATCTGCTCTGAGCTAAAACAGAATGGCATTAAATATACTGAACCCAAGGATATTGCCAATATCCTGGCAGATCGATTCAGTGCCAACTTCACCCCCCTCTCACCCCCTAAATGGCCCATCTCAATACCAGAAGATTGCCAAATTCCGGTAATAATGGCCACACAGGCAAAAAATGCACTCTCCAAAGCTAAGAATACAGCATCCATGGGAACAGATGACATCCCAGGCTGTGTACTACATGAACTACAAAATGAACTGGCACCTCACCTAAGTGTCATGTTTAATCATAGCCTCACCTCAGGATTCATGCCCACTGAGTGGCGCACAGCTACAGTTATCCCACTCCACAAGGGGGGATCCACCTTGGATCCCGGAAACTACCATCCCATCAGTCTGACAAGCCTTATCTGCAAGGCCATGGAGTGTATTATCACAGAACTTATAAACAAAGACATTGGCAACCTTCAAACACCGGACCCCACCCAGTTTGGGTTCGTGAAGGGCCAATCTTGTCTCCTGAACCTGATTGACTTCTTTGAATCAGTCTCCAGAGCCATGGACAAGGGTAAGGTGGTCCACACAGCCTATCTAGACCTTGCCAAGGCCTTTGACACCATCCCCCACTCTGGAATCATAGATAAACTTACTAAACTGGGCATTAATCCCTACGTCACCCAATGGGTTGCTAACTGGCGTACTGAAAGAACCCACACTGTAAAAGTAGACGACTCCAAATCCAGCTCCAGACAAGTGACAAGTGGAGTACCTCAGGGTTCAGTCTTGGGACCGCTCTTGTTTGGCATCTACTTCTCTGAAGTACAGGCCAACACTAAGGGACTCTGGCTAACAAATTTCGCAGATGACTGCAAACTGGGAGCCTTTATTGAATCCCCAAATGATGTGGATACTCTACAAAAGGGCCTTACAGAAACAGATGCTTGGTGCCAGAGCCATGGGCTCAAGCTCAATGCCAAGAAATGTATAGTTATCCCCTTTGGGAAAAAACATGTATCCGTGAATTACCATATAGGTGGCAGTACACTAAACACCGAAAGTGTGATAAGAGACTTAGGGACACAGGTGGACAGTGGTCTCACCTTCGATAACCACATCACCACAACAGTCAGGAAATCCTTCTATGTGGCACACCTCATCACTAAGGGCTTTTCATCCAGAAAAAAGGAGGTCATTGTCCCACTGTACTCATCCCTCATTAGACCCATTATAGAATACAATGCCCCGTTTGGTATGTACCTCTCAAGACATCTGCAACAACTGGAAAAGCCACAGAAATACCTAACTAAAAGAATCACAGGCCTAAAGCAGATGCCCTATGCTGACCGCCTTAAAAAACTCCAGCTATACTCTGTCGCATATCGTCTACTCAGAGGCGTTCTCTGCTTAACATACAAGGCCATGTCAAACCCAGAGCTGTTGGACATGCTACACTTAAAGAAATCCCAATCACTCAGAGCCACATGCTCCAGGGATCTAAACATTATCATCACAATAAACAAAACATGCTGGAGGGATAGGTTCCTGACCCAGAGATTCTCCAGACTCTGGAATAGATTGCCCATACATGTCAAGCAGAGTGCCTCTCTGGCCCTCTTCAAAAGGAACCTTGATGATTGGATGGGAGAAAGGAAATTCACCCCAGGGATCATGTCAGTTGCCCTGCTAGACAGGGGTCGAGGGAAGTAAATAGTGTGGGAAGAAATAGCCAGGGAATTGTTATGGCTAGGCTTGTATAGGCCCTAGGGCTGACAGCCTAGTACCAACCTATGAACCTATGAACCTATGAGCAAATCTCAACTCTGAGGTGGGTTTCTCGACTGCTTATATCACCTTTAGTTATTTATCTGCCTGCACTTTGATATAAACATTTCTTTTTATGTTATTTCACCCTCAGGGTTATAGGTGTATAGTCAGATCTCCTTGTTGGTCATAAAGCATATTGACTGCTCTCCTGAATTGCTGTATATATTGTAGTTTTATGTACAATATTTGGATCCAGCAATCTGCATTTATAACCATTTTCTTGCACTGTCATATGAACTTGTATATATGCACTTGTTATTTGATGACCTTACTGAATCAAGAACTGTGGTTTGTATTTACATACTTTTTGTTGACCAGGTTAGTCACATTAGGTATATCCTGTTTTCTGGAGAGATTGAAGGTGGGATATTTTACAGTTACTAGCATTACCAGTACCTCAGGCAGATGACACCTCAACTTAATGTTTTATCCAAAGGGTAACTCATCCCCTTATGCAGCACTGCAGTGTCACTACTAGAAAATGAACCCAGTCAACTTGTGTGGAAATAAAAATGATAGCTGTGTAATGATATGAGGTAGTGCCATCTGTGCCAGGGAGAGTATGGCAGTGCATGTGTAACATATGTCAGCATAGCTAGCTAGAGTTTTGTAAAGAATGTTATGTAATTTGGCTATCACACTGATTTGTACAGATGCTTGTGTTAAAAATGTAATTGTAAAGTTGCTTGTGTTAAAAATGCATCAACTGTGGGTCCTGCAGAACAGAAAACAGATATACAGTTGTCAAACAGTATCATTATAATTGATTAAATGGATATGTTTTAACAAAGAATTCTGGAAGGGAAGAGGTTAATCTCAATCCAGGTAATTTTGAAAAATAGATTGAAAATTAAATGGGTTGGTTTAGGCCATAAATATTTTATCTTATAGGTCTGACTGCAGCCAGAGACAAAAATGGCTGGGAAAACCAGGACTAGGAATCTTACTGTATTGCCCTTAGGGGTGAACTAATTGCTACCCTGGAAGGGTGAAAGTTTTTGAAATTGTTTTATAGCTTTCAGATGCTGCAACAAATCTTAGCAACTCTCTGTGTGTGTATTGTATTAGGGTCAGGTGACCAGATGTGATTCTATAACCAGCACTGAAATTATTTTTTTTAGATATTAGTGACAGATATTTCAGAACTTTTGCAGCAGCAGTTTGTCTTCTGGAACCTGACAGGAAAGATCTCTCACAGATATCTCATACAACCACACATCATCCTGCCTTGCTGTAGTAAACAACTCAGCAGTCATCATCTTGCCTTGTTGTAGTAAGTAACTTAATTACAGAACAGTAATTCCTTAGTCAGTCAAGAAAATATAGTGAGCTTAGTTAAGTATTGTTTTTCTGTATCTGTGTGAATCTATCCAATTGTGTTATTTTTTTATATCTCCTGTGACTGAAACTCTGGTGTTTATTGTAACTAGCTATTCAGTATTCTCATGTTTTCTATTTTATTTATTATTAAATATTTCTATACCTTTCAGTGTGGCTGGTCTTTTAGAGAATACTTTTAACATCTTGGTACTTTTGCATATTTTAGTGACACTGTGGCTGCTCCTGAAAGCCTTGCTGCATTGATCAAACTATGCTATTTGTATTAGCATTAATTTTACTCAGTATAATTGGGTGTCCTTGTAAGAACCTTAGAGTAACTAGTTGACTGGTGGCAGCATAATTACCTTATAGTCTGGGCAGAGGGAGCACAGCTGGTAAATCTGTGCCAGCCTTTTCCAGGTGTGTGTGTGTGTGTGTGTGTGTGTGTGTGTGTGTGTGTGTGTGTGTGTGTGTGAAAATCAAATATTCAAGTGTGTGTGTGCCAGCTACTTGGAACAGGGACAAAGTGCTCCAAAGTGGTCAATGTGTAGTCTTGTTTGGGTCCTGGAGAGAGACATAGAGTCCATCCCCTGGTCTGGAGTGTGCTCCCTGTGTTCTCTTAAGGGAAAATGTGCTTGGTGCAGAGAGCTGCATCTGAAAATACTCTGTGTATCTATTTTTGCTCCTAGTGGCTGTCCCTCACTGGTGTCAGTGGTGAGGATTGAGGCTCCTTGATTACTAGCCTGGAGTAAGAGCTATCACAAATTGGTAGCAGCTATTGAGATATTAATTGAACTTGAGTAGCCTGTGGGCAGTTGTCAATGAAGGTGTGTGTACTCTCAGCAGCCACAAGGTAAACATACAAAGTTTCATTTTCACAACAGTTTTATTTTTGTTAGTTAAATTTAGTCAGGGAAAGCAGGCAAAGATATCAGCAGAAGACTATGGCAAGCTGACACAAAACTAGTTGGTCAAGGTGAACGAAGCCAAAGGACTGGTGCATACCAACCTGACTAAAGTGGAAATTATTTCAGCCTTATTCACAGCTGCAGCACAGACCAGCAACCAGGAAGATAGCCAGTCTGGTGATGGGGATGGGGATCAGAAACAGAACAGTTCACCTTTTCCTCAGAGGACTTAAAAATCCATCTGGAGTTAAAGAGACTTGAACTGGAGGCCAAGCATTTGTAATTAGAATCAACAGAGGAAGCAGCATTTGGTGGCTGAAGAAAAGGAGAAACAGATGGGATTACAATCAGCAGAAAGACTGCAATGTTTGGAGGTTGAAGAAAATGAGAGGCTGTTACATTTGGAGGCTGAAGAAAAGGAGAAACAGCACCAACATGAGAGGGAGATGCTGACCCTTCATCAGGGTCATGGAGGTAATGGGGAAGGGAATAACCGAACCCCAGAAGCAATAAGGATCAGTAAATTTCTTCCACAGTTTACAAAGAGTGATAATTTTGATAGTTTTATTCATATAGCCGAAAACATTTGTAAAGAGTATAATGCTGATCAAGGGCTCTGGTTATGGCTCCTGACCCCTTACTCCATGGTAAATCTATAACTGCTGTTTCAAAATTGTTTGATATTGATTGTTTGAACTATGATAAAGTAAAACAATATTTATTGGGATGTTTTAAGTTAACACCTGAAGCTTACAGAAAAAAAGTTTTGTGAGCATAGACGAAAGGCAGACAAAAGTGTATGTGATATTGTTGAGTTAAGCACTTATTTTCATAGGTGGATGACTGGGTGTCAGGTCACCACTTCTGAAAGGCTGGCAGACATTTTGATGAGGGAACCAGCCCTTAGCACTTTGCCTGAGGACATGAGAATCTGGTTGGGAGATCGGGAGTGTAACTCTGGAGATGTGCTGTGGAAAAAAAAGGGATCTCTATGTAGCAAGCAGGCACCCACTGCACAAGAAGGGGATACCCAGTGCTGCACACGGATATAAGGCAACCCACTGTGGGCAGCCTAAATCACCCCAACAGAGTCCACCAGTAATAGAGGAAGCCATTAGTTCACGTAGATGGCCCGGATCAAGGGTTAGATGTTTTAAATGTAATCAGTGGGGCCATGTATCATATAGATGTTTATGGAAGCAAGGTGGGGAACAACAGGTGGGGGAGCCAGCAAGTAGGAATAACAGCATGCCATTGGAGACAACAGGGGTACCAGACTATCACTAGAGTTTATATCCTATCTTAGTGGATATAAAACAGGCCACTGCTAAGAGAGATACAGCCTCTGACATAACCATTGTGAAGCCTGCAGTAGTTAAACAGGAGCAGTACTTGCTTGGGCAGTCAGAGCTTTAGGAGGGACCCCATTCCAAATGTCCATGGCCAGGGTTCACTTTGACTAGGAGGGTGGAAAAGAAAGCAAGCAAGTAGGTGTGTTTGAGGATATCCCTGCAGATGTCTTGATAGGGGATGGTTTTGATAATGCAGTACCTTGTGTGTATGCAGTTCTATGCAGTCATGTTTGGAGAGAGACATGTGGGTCTAGTAGCCTGGAGGAGACCCAGACAGACACCACACCTGAAGCCAGGGCTGGTGAGGTGGCTATTTCAGGGAGGAAGCTACCCTGTAGAAGTGAGGCTGAAGGTGAACCACATCTGCTGCTAGGTACGGATGTTCCCTTGGACAGAGTGACTGCAAGGGTAGATGTGAGTGGTAGCACCCAGTCTGACAGTGAGGCACCCCTGTCAGAGGATACCAGACTTCCTGTGGAAAGGGAGTTGGGAAAAGTCACAAAGACAAAGTTGAGACAGGCTTGGCTCTTGGACCTTACATTATGAGGCTTGAGGGAGGTAGCTAAGGAGGGACCTGCTTCTCAAGGAGAAGGGGAGTCTGTATACTGGAACAAATGGTTACTACATAGAGAGTGGATCCCTGAGGCAGGGCTAGAGGGGAGGTAACACAGCAGTTGGTAGTGCCTAGAGCCTACTGTCTGGCACTTCTAGCCATAGCCCATGACATTCCTTTGAAGGTCATGTGGGCATAAAGTGTAACAAGAGTCAAATTATGCAAAACTTTTATTGGCCTGGGATTGCAAGGGATGTAACAGAGTACTGTAGGAGCTGTGAGCAGTACCAAAAGGTAGGCAAGGCAGGACACAAGGAAAAGGCTCCATTGATGACTTTGCCTTTGACTGAAGAGATGTTTCAGAGGGTAGCTATGGATATTGTGGAGCCTTTGAGTACCCCAAGTTCCACAGGGAAGAAGTATATCCTAATGGTAGCAGATTATGCTACTAGATACCCTTAGGCAGTGGATCTGTCCTCCATCGAGGCAAAGAAGGTGGTAAATGATTTGTTAGAGATTTTCAGCAGGGTAGATTTCCCAAGAGAAACACTGACTGTCAGAGGTGCCAATTTCATGTCAGACCTGCTGGCTTGTCTGGGGAAACACTGTGGGATGAAGCATGTAAAGACCACCACCCCTACCACCTCCAGACTAATGGTCTTGTGGAGATGTTAATCTCTACACTAAAGAAAACGTTACATGCTTTTGCAGACCAATTTAAGAAAGAGTGGGACAAATATTTGCCCCATCTGCTGTTTGCATACAGAGAGGTATCCCAGGAATCCTCAAGTTTTTAACCCTTTGTGTTGATGTGCATGCACAGGGTGAGGGAGCCTTTGGATTTGATTCGTGATGAGTGGGAGGGTGAGTGTGAATCCCACAAGGAGTCTGTTGTGGCATATGTCCTTAACCTGAGGACAAGGCTTAGGAAGCTCATGGGCTTGGCCCAGAAGAACTTGGCAGGAGCCCAACAGCAGAAAAAGTTATGGTATGACAGGAATTCTCGAGCCCGAGAGTATGCTGTGGGACAGCAGGTTATGGTGCTCAATCCTGTCAGACACAATAAGCTGTAGGCAGCCTGGGAGGGACCCTTGAAAGTGGTAAAGAAGGTCAGTGATGTTAATTACATCATGAACCTGCTAAGCAGGAGACAGGGGTACAAATTGTACCATGTTAGCATGAGGAAGCCTTACCATGATAGGGAAGCCCAGGTGCTGAGTACTTGCAGTGGATGGCAGGTGGATGCTTCCAACCATGGGGTGGGGGGGTTGTACTCAGTCAGTTTTCCTAAGACGGAGAAGAGCACCCAGTTGTATAGCTCAGCTGTAGATGCCAACCTTAGGAGGAATGTTATGCAGCTGTAGAAAAAGAACATCTAGCCATAGTATTGGCGCTGCAGAAACTTCAGCCCTATCTGTATGGAAGGAAATTCACTGTGGTTACAGAGACCACAATCCCTTAACATGGCTATATTGTGCCAGCCAGCAAAATGCCAAGTTATTAAGGTGGAGCCTAGGGCTGGAGGCATATAATTCAGTGATTTTTATAGTCATCTTACACTTGAGTTATAGCAATATGTATGGAAAATATCAGAAATGGACAATATAAGAATAGATAGAGAGAGAGAGAGAGAGAGAACAGACAATACAAGAAAACATTTGGAAAAGAATAAAGCTAGAAACGTGAAAACAAGTAGCATTGGTTAACCTACATCACAGAAACATTTAGACTAATTTTCACATTTTAGTTGAAGCAGTAGTTTTGTTCTGAACATAGTGTAGTCTGTCTGACATCTTAGCGTAGTAAACAGTGAACTCCATACAGCAGACTAAATCCTTGCAAAAAAAATTTTAACCAAAGAATTTCTTGAACAGAAGTTAAGTTAGTAAGAAGATGTTAACCTCAATAGATCTGAGAGATTATGCAGTGTCTCTAGTGTTCAGTTTAAAAGTAAGGGTTATATTATCTGTTAAAAAGTAACTTAAAAGTTAGAGGGTAAAGTTGAAAAGTTGCCCTGGCAATTACCAGTAGCCAAGTCTACTTTTCTCAATGTAAAACAGTGTGTGTGTGTGTGTGTGTGTGTGTGTGTGTGTGTGTGTGTGTGTGTGTCTTTCGGCTTATCCCGGTTAGGGGTCGCCACAGCGGAACTCCGGTCCGCTAATGTTTGGTAGCGGATTTTTCTGTGCCGAGTTACCAGCCCTGATGCACAACCTTCAACGAAGGCACGCCCATTCATGCATGCCTCCACACAGAAGATGCTCTAGCTGAGAATTGAATGGGACAACGTCTTACTGTGAGGCGACAAAGCTACCGCACCACCACTACCGCGGATTCAATGTAAAACAGTGATGTTATTTATTTTTGGACAGAGTGCTGAACTGTTGTATTTTATTAGATGCAAATTGTAACATGTTGCTTTGTTATAAGAGTGTTTGGGGTAATAATAGATAAACAATATTCAAGTTTAGACATAAGCACATTTACGACTGTGATTTTTTTGGCATATAAAGTGAATAGATATGAAAGTCTATATCAAGTCAAAGACAAGTCAAAGTCAAAGAAAACTTTATTGTCATTCAGAACTACAAAGCAGTGTAGCTGAACAACATTACATTGCTTCATTCTCAATGCAAGAAACAGTTGCACATGTAGACAGAGAAAAAGTAATAAAATATCACAGTAGAAATTTATGTAAGAGTGGTACAGGATATGTACGAGGGTAGTGTGACAGCAGTGAGGTCTGCGGTGGGAGTGACGGATACATTTAAGGTGGAGGTGGGATTACATCAAGGATCAGCTCTGAGCCCTTTCTTATTTGCAATGGTGATGGACAGGTTGACAGATGAGATCAGACAGGAGTCCCCGTGGACTATGATGTTTGCAGATGACATTGTGATCTGTAGTGAGAGTAGGGAAAAGGTGGAGGAGACCCTGGAGAGGTGGAGATATGCTCTAGAGAGAAGAGGAATGAAGGTCAGCAGGACTAAGACAGAATATATGTGTGTGAATGAGAGGGAGGACAGAGGAATGTTGAGGATGCAGGGAGTAGAGGTGGCGAAGGTGAATGAGTTTAAGTACTTGGGATTAACAGTTCAGAGTAATGGTGAGTGTGGAAGAGAGGTGAAGAAGAGAGTACAGGTAGGATGGAGTGGGTGGAGAAGAGTGTCATAAGTGATTTGTGACAGACGAGTACCAGTAAGAGTGAAAGGGAAGGTCTACAAGAGGGTAGTGAGACCAGCTATGTTATACGGGTTGGAGACAGTGGCATTGACAAAAAGGCAGGAGTCAGAGCTTGACGTGGTAGAGTTGAAGATGTTAAGATTTGCACTGAGTGTGATGAGGATGGAAAGGATTAGGAATAAGTATATTAGAGAGTCAGCCCAGATTGGAAAGTTTGGGGAAAAAGCCAGAGAGGCAAGATTACGTTGGTTTGGACATGTGCTGAGGAGGGATGCAGAGTATGTTGGGAAAAAGATGCTAAATATGAAGCTGCCAGGGCACAGGAAAAGAGGAAGGCCTAAGATAAGGTTTATGGATGTGGTGAGAGAGGACATGCAGGCAGTTGGTGTGACAGAGCAAGATGCAGAGGATAGGAAGAAATGGAAATAGTTGATCTGCTGTGGCGACCCCTAATTGGAGCAGCCGAAAGAAGAAGAAGAAATTTAATAAGTAGCAAATAGCAAGTATAAAGCAGGACAGCTAGTGCATCTTCTGTGTGGAGACATGCATGAATGGGTGTACCTTCATTGAAGGTTGTGCGTCAGGGCCGGCAACTCCGCATGTAAAACTCTACTGCCAATCATTAGCAGACTGGAGTTTCGCTGTGGCGACCCCTAACCGGGAAAAGCCGAAAGACACAGCAAAGTAGGACAGCAGTGACCCACACCCATCCCAGAACAGGAGACAAGGAAAACAAGGAACAATATGAAGGTAATATTGTCAAAGTAAAACTGAAACAATAGCAACATATCTATGATTAGACTGAATTATTGCAGTTTGTATACTGCACTTTACAGTCCTTCAGTGTGTAGGTGAGCTAGCTTAGTATTGCACTTAGTTATTGCACATCCATAAAATAAGCCACTTGATAGGCTAGATATGTAACAGAAGTGGTTGAGTGTTTTGACAGACTCATGGTTCGTTTTTCCCCAAGGGTTCAACAGTCTAATGGAGAGTGGATAGAAACTGTTATTTAGTCTGGTGTCTTACAATGCAGGCTTCTGTATCTCCAGCCTGAGGACAGGCGAGTGTGCAGACCATTGGCAGGATGCGTTGGATCCCTGGAAATCTTGTTGGCCCTGTTGATGCACTGGCATTTCTGTAGATCTTCCAGAGGTGTAAGGGAGGTGCCAATGATTCGTTCTGCTGACCTTACAACTCTCTTGAGAGCCTTCTGATCCTGATTGTTATACCTCCCATACTAGACTGTAATGCTGTTGGTCAGGAAACTTTCAATGATGCCCCTATAAAACGTCTGACGTATGGAGTTTGGTAATTTTGTCTTCCTAAGTTTCCTTAGAAAGTACAAGCATTGCTCAGTTTTTTTGATTGTGCTGCATACATGAACTGACCAGGATAAGTTCTCTGTGATATGAACACCCAAGAACTTTGTACTCTTGACCCTTTCCACTGTAATCCCTTTCATCACTAGTGGTTTGTGTGGTACTTGAGATCTTCTGAAATCAACAATCAACTCCTTTGTCTTGCTGACATTCAGTGCTAGATTGTTGCTGTCACACCAGACCAGTAGTTGATCAATTTTGTTCCTGTAGGCCTCCTCCTCTCCATCTTTGACCAAGCCTATAACAGTGGTGCCATCCATGAATTTGATGATCCTATTCGTCTCATGTCTGG
>NC_056729.1:938676575-938686575 GCF_019279795.1 Protopterus annectens
ATGATACAACATGGCTATACAGACTTCTGAACATAACAAGCATACTCAACTATCAACAACAAAGTCTTTCTTCTTATTCTTTGTCACCCTTACTTAACATTTTAGATAAACGCAAACCAGTAACCAAAAAAAGGAATACAAAGCAGCAACTAGACTACAGAAACATACAAGATGACCACAGTTAGCCATCTTCTCAGCAAAATCATTAGAACTGGGTTCTTAACTGATGGGGGTACAGACCTGGTGGGTTGACATACTTTCTTGTCTTACAGTCAAATTGTAGCAATAGAAGGTCTCAAAGTAAGAACTCTTTACGTAGAATATATGAGCATTCAGGTAGTTGCCTTCAAGAAAACTACAGGAAAATAAACATGTCAAAAAGTCTCAGCATATTTAAAGAACCAATTATCTTACTAATCATTTTGTGTTCATTTATTCAAGTTATGTAGCCTTTTGATTTAAGTGTGGGTTTCTTTACTTGTACCGATGCTTAAGAAAATGCAGTTTTCTGTTGCCTCCTGTCACCATAACAAAACTGTATCCTACCATTCCACTGACCCTGCACAAGAATGTTTTAAGTTGTGGAATGTAATGCACCATTATCAGAAGACAAGTAGTTAGGTCAGTTTGAATGTACCTCTGGACTGATGTGATGGTGGAATAAAAAGACAACCAATGCTCTATACTTACATAGTACTAAATGTGTTCATTTTAAGAGATTTGTATTCTTTGTCATTGACCGTATTCCTAATCAGTATGATAAAGGAGGAGACTATGACAACTTACTTCTGACAAAGGAATGTCTGTGGCAGCTTAGGTTAAATGCGGGTACACCGCCTGGTCTAAATGGGAACATCTCCATTTCAAGCATCTTGAAATGGAGATCATTTTGTATATAGTTTGATACCTACTATATACGTTTAGAACATACTAGATTGAGAACATGTGTTATATACAATATGCAATTCCTAAATGTTTTTCGTATATATATATATATATATATATATATATATATATATATATATATATATACATATATTTTTCTTGTGTACCAATATTTGTTCATTTCCATTAAATGTTTTATCTTATATTTTTTCTTTTTTTCTTTTTTATGTGCATTACAATACATTTTCTATTTATATATGTTTTAGGTACATTTTATAGTATACAATATATCTATTACATACACTGTATAATTTATATGCAATATTTAATATTTATATATTTATATTTATATTACATTTATATATCAAACTAGTTACCTATGAATTTTAAAGTTAAAGTTATTTTAAATGTTCGAAAGGTTTTTAATGTTCTTTGTGTGTGACTGATTTACCTATGCAAGTTTGAACTAATTAATCAATTTATTAATTATAGGCGTTGGTCTGAACATCTGACAAGTATTTAAACTGCAGTACAACTTATAAGTTTTATACTCTGATGATGCCCTATGAATTGCGGGGTGAAAGCGCTTAGTATATCCTGTTATTTTATCTTCATTATTTGTTTTGTTTTGTTTTGTCTTGCTTTGTGAAGTGGTGAATAAAGTGGACTTTACATTTCATGGAGCCTGGTTTCAGTTTTACTATCAAACTAAAACTGCAACTGCATGGTGCTAAGAAAACTATTCTGCCTGCTTTGCTTGTTAAATGAACCAACAAATTCTAACCAGCTGACTGGTCAAAAACATCATGTGACTAATGCGGTATCACAGATCATAGTGACTCCTTAAGTACCAAGCAAACCTGGTATGCTATTTTATGGTGCTAGCTTCTTTGAAGAAATAACCCATGTAAGGGTGTGTATCTGTTACTTATTAAAGTGATGTGTTTGGCTGCTAACCTTCCACAGTTTTTTAATGTATCTAATAGGCTTGAATGTGTCAGGAGGGGTCTACTTCAGAAGACTGAAAAACCAAAAGACTGAATCCCAACCACTGAAAAATTCAAAATACTGAACAATGGAATTTGCCCCTTCTCCACTGTTGTGCGATCTTAGAGTTGGTATATATAGTTAGCAAGGGGTGTGGGGCGTGCAACCCCACACACACACACACACACACACACACACACACACACACACACACACACACACATGAGGGTGCTGGGGGGCTTGCACCCTGCATTAAAAATTTGTTCAGTATTTTAAATTTTCAGTCTTTTGGTTTGTCAGTCTTCTGAAGTAGACCTGTCATGAGAACTAGATATGCTGAAACTCAATTTTTTTCTTTTTCTTTTTTACTTTCTTACTATGGAAAATGCTAAACTATATATTTTAAGATACTGTCACAGCACAAAAAAACAAACAAAAAATGTATGCTGTTGTTAGGACAGACAATTATAGCTTTTTTTTTTTTTTTTTGTTTTTTTTTTACAAATGCACTTAACTAGACTATTAATGTATATAGCTAACTTCTAGTTTAATTATGTATAAAACTGCCTAGGGGCAATTAATGTAGCAGTTTAGTAAGCAGTAAAAAATAAAATAGAACGCACATAAAATAATTTGCGATTTAATATACCGATAAATAACGATGTATGGTTGACCAGATCATCTGCTGACTGGCAAAACTTTTAGTAATGTATTTTTAGTCTTCTTGGAAAATTGTAATAACTCAGTGCAATGCCAGCATAATACAAATTTTCTGAGACACAAAGTATAAAATGCTGTTGGTGTTTCTTGGAAATCTCAACTAATAAAATAGTTAAGTATAAACCAGAATTTCTAATGAAATACTTCCACTGCATAGCAGATCTGTGAAACTTACCAAGTTACCTCAGTTTACTAATCAAATGAAGAAGATAAAAGAATTGCATTGTTAGTGCTTTTACTCCTAGTTCTTTTACAGAGACTGAGGAGAGTTATGTTTTTCAACAGGAAAACCATCATTTATTAGGAATAGTACTAAAGACCCTTTGTCTCTAATGAAGACATTTAACTCTCATTGAAGATTGTAGTAATGTCTAATGTTTTACTTCAGTTATTGTATTATTTACATCTGCAATGAATGTGTGCCATGAGGTTTTAATATCCTTCAGAGTACAATACTGCAATAAACCTGACAGACCTTGCTGATGGGGTCCATGGGTTATCAAACACTGCTGGATGTAACTAAATGAATAAACAAACAAACAAGCAATCAAAAAAACTTTTACCACATACTGTCATTGTTCCATTTTTACTTTATAACACAGGGTTAAATCTTAGAACATCAATACAGCTCTGCCACACATGAAATCTTCAGCCTGATTTTTTTAAACTGCATTTGCTCAAACATTTCTAGCCAAGAGGTAAACTCTGGCATTAAAGTGACAAGGTCAAACATCATAGGATGCTAAGCAAATATGAAACTGAGAAAAATAAGAGTGTTTGTTCCTACAGTTTTAAGTTTACATTTAATCTTGCTCTGCCGTGTGCAGTAAACCCCGACATCAGATTAGAATATTTATAAATTCTAGAAAACTAAAGCATATTTAAACTGAGGAAAGTAAAAGTTTCCACACTCTTCTAAACTTGCATTTTCATTTTGGTAAGCGTTCAATACAATAAAATAAAATACAACTAAGATATATTAAAATAATACCTAAAAAATGTACAAGGAAAAGTATTATCTCAGTATTTGATTTTAAAAAGCTGCTATATTTGTAGCACAGCTGATGGTTTATGAACAATAATTCACACCAGGAGTATCAGTTAACTCTGGTGCCTGCCAAGATTCAATGAAATCCTCACCATTGTGTTAACTGACCAATGCTAGTTAAACAATTAGTGTGATGTTGTGAAAATGTGAATTAGAGACAGGTATGGTGGCAATGAGACTAATTACCAGCTCACTACCATGTAAATGAATCGCACACTAGTGCAGTCAGACTTGACTGAGCTAGTATTCTCACTAGCTACCCGTGCATCTTGTTACTAAAGGCACCCCTTACACATACACACACACATAAACCTATCCCACCCACCACACAAATACATCTACTCATCAACAAACAAGGTCTGCTCACATTCAGTTACATTCTAGGAAGCACTCAGCTAGGAAACTGCATTTAGAAACTAACATGGACATCCAGGACTCCTGTCCTAAATCCTCCTAGTGCAATCACCCATGAAAACGCGCACACACACACACACACACACACACACACACACACACACACACACACACACACACACACACACACACACAAAGAGAAACACACACACAGTCATACAGCCTTATTCCATAACCCCACATACATGCAAACAAATGTCCACACCCACATGCACACACTAACATGCCCCCCACATCTTTGCTCACCTGCACCACAAATACTCACACAGGAGCAAATGGCTGACTGCATGTCTTACAAAAGACACTGTTTCCTCCTACAGTAAAATTTCACGTAGCCAAGTGATTCTCTGAATTGTTTGGATGAGCAATCAGGAGCAGTGATCATTTCTATATGAGAGAGCACATAGCTAATTAGCATCAGGCACTTTCCCAGACTGATGCATTAGCATGCAGGTTTGCTCACAGGACTGCTTTCCATGCTGAGGCCCCTGCAAGGGGGAAACATCAGCTGTAGAGTGATCTATGAATTCAAAAGGCTTAGGGTAATGTAAAAACCCTCCAAGATAAGGATTCTGCCTCATGCTAAGTCTTTCTGAATCAAAAGCTGTGCGAATTTGAAAGTCTTAGGGCAAGGTATAAAGCTTCCAAGGTAAGGGTTCTGCATTATGCTAAGCCATTGTGAATAACAGAATGAGTGTGAATTCAAAAGGCTTACGGGAATGTAGAAACCTTCCAAGGTAAGTGTTCTGTTTATACTAAGCCTTTCTGAATCACAGGATGAGTGTGAATTTGAAAGGCTTAGGGCAAGATAAGGGTTGCTACGAATTTCTGAATCACTGGGTGACTCTGCCAGAACGGCTGTTAGCTTTAAATGCATACTCTGGTGGTGAGTTATTACTCACTTACTTCATGTTTTTTTTCCGTAGGTACTCTTAATATTTGTTGACATTTTACTGTGTCAGATAATAAAAATGCAGCAGTAACTCTTGAAACAGTGCCATGTTGCTGGGGATTAACAAATTTAATTTTAAGTATTTGTTAACCAGATAAGCCATTGGCTAATTCTGGCTCATTTTCTACAATGACTCATGTCACAAGGGCAAAGGTAAATGTGTATGTGAATTTGTGTGTATATATCTATCTGTATTGCTATCTATCTATCTATCTATCTATCTATCTATCTATCTATCTATATCTATCTAGCATGTGTGTGTGTGTGTGTGTGTGTGTGTGTGTGTGTGTGTGTGTGTGTGTGTAGATATACATGTGTGTTTGTGTGTGTATGAAAAAAAAAAAAAAAATATATATATATATATATATATATATATATATATGTTGTTCTTCTTCTTCTTTCGGTTTTTCTGGTTAGGGGTCGCCACAGCGGAACTCCGGTCCGCTAATGATTGGCAGAAGATTTTTTTATGGGTGCCGAGGTGCCAGCTCGATGCCCAACCTTCAACAAAGGCATGCCCATTCTATGCATGTCTTTCAAATGCCACTCAACTGTGGGGAGGACATGCAGACTCCACACAGAAGATGCCCCAGCCAAGAATTGAACGGGAGAACCTTTTGCTGTGAGGCAACAATGCTACCGCTGCACCACCGCATAAATATATATATGGGATCCGTACAGCTCCCAGAATGCACTTTCCACCAAAGCAGAAATCACAGAGCATACTTAACCAAAAGTGCTGTTCACCAAAGCAGCACTTTCGGATAAGTATGCTCATTGTGCCAGTCGTACTATGGTGCGGATAAAGGAAAAATCGCTTTTCCATACTGTAGTGCGACCTTGGAGTGAGAATATTAAAGTAGGGGGGTGTGGAGAGCGCAGCCCCCCACATGGGGGGTGCATGGGGGGCTTGCATAGAAGTAGGTTTAATGTTGCTGTTTTTTTTTTTAAACATACTTTACTGTAAGTGCTTTTTCTATATATATATATATATATATATGTATATATATATATATATATATATATATATATATATATATATATATGTGTGTGTGTGTGTGTGTAGATATATGTATATATATATATATATATATATATATATATATATATATATATATATATCACGCAATCCCTGGGGGTTTGGGAATATGCCCATATGGGGGTGCATTTATTTGTGTGCACCAAGAGTATTTATTGGTGCATGCATAGTGACATATTGATATTTGCATTGTCGACATTAGCAATATCAATATTTGGGAATGATAATCAAATTTAGTATACATTTGGAAGAGCAGATGGTATAATGGTTAAGGTCTTTGCCTCTCATGTACAAGGTAAAAGATTTGATCCTGACCTCCAGCTTGTTCGGAGCTTGCATGGTCTCCCTGTTTTTCTGTGGTGTTCCTCCCACCTCCGAAAAACATGTTGAGCCTTTCCATCACAGACTCACCACTGAATGGAGCTCTGGGCATCAGCCCATATTCTACATGGTGCCCTATTGTACAACCCAACTGGTTTGGGCATCTACTGTGGTGCACAGTATCCTCAAGATAGGAGAACATGGATCACAGACTGCACACTGTGGCAGGGCTAGCCACTCAATGGTGTAAAACATGACTCTAGATGATTCAGTCATCTTGACTAATGTCACCAAAATGGGCATGGGTAGGTACTGGTGATAAGTGGTTAAGGACTCAGCCTACTCCTACCTACTCCAGGGATCCATGCTAACAGTGGGTGGGGTGTATGTGCCCCTATTCGTCAGTGTGTGCCTGCTATAACGCCCCCCTGGGTCAATAAGCTACTGCTTGGCTGGTGTCTAGTTGCCCAGCCTGGGTTACCTGGGATAGCTCTGTTGAGTGAAAACTGGACATAAAACAATCAACCTGCCAAAGATGAACTGAGAATTCTTACACTTAATGTACATTCAAGACTTCTGTTTGGCAAATGGTTTGAAAGTAGCCAACACATGGTTCAGAAAGAGAGACATTTACATACAAGCATGGCCAACATGCAACTCAGGTAGACTTCCTCCTAGTAAGGAAAGGTAAAGTCATCCCCAGCTAGACAATCGGCCTACAGCATAAACTACTGTTTGCCACAATCAGCTGCAAGCAATCAGAGAAGGCTTTAAGGTTAACAGAGACCAGACTGAAAACCTGGAAGTTGGCTTGGGAGAAAGTAAAACATTTCAAGGAATTACTCAGAGCCCTAGCACCCCAAGAAGAGAAGTAAATAGGCAGAGTTGAAGAAAAATGGCAACATCTCAAACAGCATGTGAGAGGACAACCGAACCGATATGTGGCCGAGGCAGGTATGGAAATAAGGTAAATAAGGAAAGCTGGTGGTGGAATGCAGAAGTCCAGGAAGTCATCAAAAGAAAGAAGGAGTGCAGGAAAAACTGGGAGATAGAAAAGACTGACCAGGCTACGAAGGAATACTGGTTGGCTAACAAAGAAGCTAAGAAAGGAGTTGCAATAGCAAAGAACAGGGCACTAAAGGCATTCTACCAGCTTCTGGAAAGTGACTCAGTATGTGGCACAAAGAAACGACATCAAGTTGCAAGGCAAAGACAGAAAGATAAATAAGATAGTCAGACACTATCCATAAGGGACCCCAGCAATAAACTGCTGACCATAAATAACACAACAAAACAAAAATAAACAACAAAATACCACCACAGAGAAGAGGAAAATATTTTAAGAAGTTTTAATATATCTTAGACCCTTGGCTCCACAAGCCATCAAGAGATAAAATATCGCACACACAATATCCATTATATAAGAACATCAATTAACATTTCAATGAAACCATTATGTAAAACGCCAATAGAAAGGCACAATGCATCACAGAAACACCCTCCAGTTAGTTTCAAACCATTAGGTACTAAAGTTTCAAACTTTAAAATGCATACTGTCTCTTTATACAACACTCTTTTCTTTATTTCTATTTCATCCTATCCCTTAGCAGTTTCTAAAATAGTACCCCTCAAACATAACCGCCCCATGACATAACATATAATGATGTGCTATGGGACTTTCAGTTCTCTTATTTTTAATATCCCTGAGATCCTGCTGCATTCTTATTTTAAATGACCAATTATTTTCCACAGTATAAAAGAGGTTACAGGAGCATCTCAGTGCATAAACTACACCCACAGTATTACAATTTTACACACTGTCTGGGGGTATAAGTCACATGATTTATCTTTTAAAAAAAAAGGAACTACATATTGACAAATGGAGTATTTCCCACATGGCAAAGTCCCCATAAGTTTTGTTCTACACACAATTCTGTTTTTGGAATATTAAAGTTACTGTGAACAACCATATCCCTTGTGCTGCGTCCTTTCCTCAAGGAAAGGAGAGGTTTATTTGGTAATACATTTTTTAATCTCTTATCTTTTAACAAATATCCCCAATAATACTTTATAACATTAAATATTTCCTCTTTCATAATGTTTCATGTTGTTATAAAAAAAACCTTTTTAGCTTCCATATGTTTAATATTATTTCTCCCTATTTCTCTGCACAAAATAGTATCACTCCTATTCCTATTATTAGCCTCATACCAATTATTATTATTCAACAACACTCTATCTAAAGCTTTCTCCGCTATACAGGAATCATAAGCTCTATGCACGCCTTGCTTAACTCTTCCAATAAAATCTCACTTCTATTGCATAACCTTGAAACCCTTAAAAATTCACTAAAGGGCAATGAATTTACTAGATAGGATGGGTGACGACTCCTACCATCCAAAAAATGGTCAGTATCAGGAAATTTTCTAGGTACTCTAGTCTGTACACCTTCACCCACCTTCCCATCTAACTCTATGTCTAAAAAGACTACTCTCTTCCAATTTGCATCCCATCAAATTTAATACCAAATTCATTATCTTTCAAATTATTTATAAAACCACTTATTAAGTTCTCTCTACCTTCACATGGAAAAATAAGATCATCAATGAATCTGAAATATTTTACAGCATACTTTTTATAGAACTCCATTTGATATAAATATTTATTTTCAAAATGACCCATAAACAAGTTGGCATACATAGGGGTAAAAGATGGCCCCATCCCCGTCCCTTTAAGTTGATGAAATATTTTGCCATTAAATTAAAAATAATTATGTGTTAAGCAAAAATAAAGTAATTCCAGTACATAATTCATTAAGGGACTATCCCCTAGAAAATACTTTGCTGCTTCTATCCCTAACTGGGGACTATTACTTGTATAAAAACTTTTAACATTTATAGCTAACCAGTAACTTTGAATTTTCTACTCAAGGGACTGTATCCTATCTAAAAAAGCAAAAGAATCATGCATATAGGAGCTCAACTTCCTAACTGGTTGTAAGAAATATTTATGTACCAAAATTCCTAACTATTGGATGACCTGGTGGAGAGGAAAGGCTTTTGTGGATCTTTGGTAGGCAATAAAATCTACCCATAGTACATCCTTGAGTGGAGTACTTTTTCTCTACATCATCTTTGGAGAAATAGCCAAGCCTATAACCTTTTTTAATTAAATCATTAAATTCTAACAAAGCCCCATTATATTCAGAAACTACTACCTTCCTATATACATTAAATATATAAACTGCAGACCAGCCAACAGGAAGAAAACCCCACAGAAGCTGTATTGCCCCAGAAACAGCCTACAGTGAGAGAAGAAGAGGAGCCCACCCTAGAAGAAGTAAAAACAGCACTAAGGAAGATGAAGTCAGGGAAAGCAGCAGGCTCAGATGAGGTCACAACAGATATGGTAAAGATGCTGCGTGACATGGGGAGAAATGGGTCCTGAGGTACTCATAGCAGTGTGAAGAGAAAGATGTACCCCAGACGATTGGAGAATAAGCATACTTGTGCCAGTGGTACAAGAACAAAGGGGTCAGACACAACAGTGGGCAGTACAGAGGGATCAAACTCTTGTCACACTGCATGAAAATTCTGGAGAGGGTGATTGATAAATGGATACGCAGAGTAGTACA